>NC_058088.1:198075139-198233960 GCF_014858855.1 Bufo gargarizans
TGTATGTGCAGATACTGTGCTGTACTGTATGAACAGATACTGGTGCTGTACTGTATGAACAGATACTGGTGCTGTACTGTGTGCGCAGATACTGGTGCTGTACTGTATGTACAGATACTGGTGCTGTACTGTATGTACAGATACTGGTGCTGTACTGTATGAACCGGTACAGATACTGGTGCTGTACTGTGCGCAGATACTGTGCTGTACTGTGTGCGCAGATACTGGTGCTCTACTGTGTGCGCAGATACTGGTGCTATACTGTATGTACAGATACTGGTGCTGTACTGTATGAACAGATACTGGTGCTGTACTGTATGAACAGATACTGGTGCTGTACTGTATGAACAGATACTGGTGCTGTACTGTATGAACAGATACTGGTGCTGTACTGTGTGCGCAGATACTGGTGCTGTACTGTATGAACAGATACTGGTGCTGTACTGTATGAACAGATACTGGTGCTGTACTGTATGAACAGATACTGGTGCTGTACTGTGTGCGCAGATACTGGTGCTGTACTGTGTGCGCAGATACTGGTGCTGTACTGTGTGCGCAGATACTGGTGCTGTACTGTGTGCGCAGATACTGGTGCTGCACTGTATGTACAGATACTGGTGCTGCACTGTATGTACAGATACTGGTGCTGCACTGTATGTACAGATACTGGTGCTGCACTGTATGTACAGATACTGGTGCTGTACTGTATGTACAGATACTGGTGCTGTACTGTATGTACAGATACTGGTGCTCTACTGTGTGCGCAGATACTGGTGCTGTACTGTATGAACAGATACTGGTGCTCTACTGTGTGCGCAGATACTGGTGCTGTACTGTATGAACAGATACTGGTGCTGTACTGTATTCACCACCACATGTATCTGCT
This sequence comes from Bufo gargarizans, assembly GCF_014858855.1. NCBI lineage: Eukaryota > Metazoa > Chordata > Amphibia > Anura > Bufonidae > Bufo > Bufo gargarizans. The sequence continues at coordinate 198,076,026 of NC_058088.1, forward strand.
CCCCAGATAGACTCAGTTTTTTCACCACAGATAAGATGCACACCAAACTTCATTAGAGATCCACCGTTCCAGCATTAGAATTGGCTGAAGTGCAGATGCTCCTGCTCCCCCCCCCCCGCCTTCCCTCAGAATCGCCAATCCAACCAGCCAGTCACGGCAAGCGATGTAGCGGTATTTTCTGTGCACACTGCATACAAAGCCTGCTTGGATTGGGTGGGTCAGCCCCCTGTCTTCAGGACGATCTGAGCGGTAGTACGCACTGTGATACTGCCGGCATGAGAAAACCTCTGAGACCAGGGAGAGGGGGCTGCTTCAGGAGCGGCTGGCCGGGACGCAGCGCACGGTCGCTCAGCTAGAGGGCGCCTGTCCCTGAAGCTGATGAAGGACAGCTTCTCCGGTCCGGCTAGGAAGTAGGTTTCAGCACCCCGTATACCGGCATATAGGACGACACCCGGCGTATAAGACGACCCCCGACTTTTGAGAAGATTTTCATATGTTAAAAAGTAGTCTTATACAGTAGTTTGACAGAACGTTCTGTCTTCTCTCACCTTCACGTAGTAGGGCAGCGTGGGCTTCACATAGAGCGGGGTCCTGATCAGTTTCAGGGTGTACGGAGTGGTCACAAACTTGACGTCTGAGTTTTCACTCTCTTCAGACTGAGAACCTGAGAACAGAGAATATGATGCAGAAAAGAACCCACAGACAAGCTCCGCCCTCAGCGCACACAAGTGCCACGCTTAAAGGGGATGTCCAGAATTATAAACCACAACATCTTTCTTCCAGAAATAGCGCCACACCTGTCTGCGGGTCGTGTCTGGGATTGCAGCTCCAGTCAATACCACACACAACCTGAAGACAGTGGGGGCGCTGTCAGAAAGGAAGCAGCCATGTTGTCTAATCCTGAACAACCCCTTAAAATCTTTGAGCTTAGTTATCATGACCCGAGTCACCCACTCCCTGCTAATGTGGCGCCATCTGCAGGACTCGCTTAGGAACTGTAACTCCTGGGAATCAATCTCAGGCCCAGTTCACACTCATCTTCCAGGACCAGGCTGCAGCGATGCGTAGGGGGAGGGGGGTCCATTACCTTCCGTCTCCTCCACCGTGGCCGTTATATACAGGAAGGCTCCGTCCAGCTCCTCCAGCTGCGAATATCCGAGCTCCTGCACCGCCTGCTGCCCCCGGAACTGGAACACGGCTTCTCCATCAGTCATCTGCAGAAGATGGGGCACCTAAGCACTGCGCACCAGTGAGGGGGGGGGGGGGCGACAGAGGGGGAGGGGGGTGATGGGGGGGGGGGTCACAGGAGATTGGAGGGGGGTGATGGGGGGAGGTGTCACAGGAGATTGGAGGGGGGTGATGGGGGGAGGACAGGGAGGCGTCACAGGAGATTGGAGGGGGGTGATGGGGGAGGACAGGGAGGCGTTACAGGAGATTGGAGGAGGGTGATGGGGGGAGGACAGGGAGGCGTCACAGGAGATTGGAGGTGGTGATGGGGGAGGACAGGGAGGTGTCACAGGAGATTGGAGGGGGGTGATGGGGGGAGGACAGGGAGGTGTCACAGGAGATTGGAGGAGGGCGATGGGGGAGGACAGGGAGGTGTCACAGGAGATTGGAGGGGGGTGATGGGGGAGGACAGGGAGGTGTCACAGGAGATTGGAGGGGGGTGATGGGGGAGGACAGGGAGGTGTCACAGGAGATTGGAGAGGGGTGATGGGGGAGGACAGGGAGGCGTTACAGGAGATTGGAGGAGGGTGATGGGGGGAGGACAGGGAGGCGTCAACAGGAGATTGGAGGTGGTGATGGGGGAGGACAGGGAGGTGTCACAGGAGATTGGAGGGGGGTGATGGGGGGAGGACAGGGAGGTGTCACAGGAGATTGGAGGAGGGCGATGGGGGAGGACAGGGAGGTGTCACAGGAGATTGGAGGTGGTGATGGGGGAGGACAGGGAGGTGTCACAGGAGATTGGAGGGGGGTGATGGGGGGAGGACAGGGAGGTGTCACAGGAGATTGGAGGAGGGAGATGGGGAGGACAGGGAGGTGTCACAGGAGATTGGAGGAGGGTGATGGGGGAGGACAGGGAGGTGTCACAGGAGATTGGAGGGGGGTGATGGGGGAGGACAGGGAGGTGTCACAGGAGATTGTATGGGGGTGATGGGGGAGGACAGGGAGGTGTCACAGGAGATTGGAGGAGGGAGATGGGGAGGACAGAGAGGTGTCACAGGAGATTGGAGGAGGGGGATGGGGGAGGACAGGGATGGTGTCAAGGAGATTGGAGGGGGGTGATGGGGGAGGACAGAGGGGTGTCACAGGAGATTGGAGGGGGGTGATGGGGGAGGACAGGATGGTGTCACAGGAGATTGGAGGGGGGTGATGGGGGAGGACAGGGAGGCGTCACGGAGATTGGAGGAGGGTGATGGGGGAGGACAGAGAGGTGTCACAGGAGATTGGAGGGGGGTGATGGGGGAGGACAGGAGGTGTCAAGGAGATGGGAGGAGGGTGATGGGGGAGAACAGGGAGGTGTCACAGGAGATTGGAGGGTGGGATGGGGGAGGACAGGGAGGTGTCACAGGCGTATTGGAGGGGGGTGGATGGGGGAGGGACAGGGAGGGCGTTACAGGGAGATTGGAGGGGGGTTGATGGGGGAGGACAGAGAGGTGTCACAGGAGATTGGAGAGGGTGATGGGGGAGGACAGGGAGGTGTCACAGGAGATTGGAGGAGGGCGATGGGGAGGACAGGGAGGTGTCACAGGAGATTGGAGGGGGGTGATGGGGGAGGACAGGGAGGTGTCACAGGAGATTGGAGGGGGGGTGATGGGGGAGGACAGGGAGGTGTCACAGGAGATTGGAGGGGGGTGATGGGGGAGGACAGGAGGTGTCACAGGAGATTGGAGGGGGGTGATGGGGGAGGACAGGGAGGTGTCACAGGAGATTGGAGGGGGGTGATGGGGGAGGACAGGGAGGTGTCACAGGAGATTGGAGAGGGGTGATGGGGGAGGACAGGGAGGTGTCACAGGAGATTGGAGAGGGGTGATGGGGGAGGACAGGGAGGTGTCACAGGAGATTGGAGGAGGGTGATGGGGGGAGGACAGGGAGGTGTCACAGGAGATTGGAGGGGGGTGATGGGGGAGGACCGGGAGGTGTCACAGGAGATTGGAGGGGGGCGATGGGGGAGGACAGGGAGGCGTCACAGGAGATTGGAGGGGGGTGATGGGGGAGGACAGGGAGGTGTCACAGGAGATTGGAGAGGGGTGATGGGGGAGGACAGGGAGGTGTCACAGGAGATTGGAGGAGGGTGATGGGGAGGACAGGGAGGTGTCACAGGAGATTGGAGGGGGGTGATGGGGGAGGACAGGGAGGTGTCACAGGAGACTTGGAGGGGGGCGATGGGGGAGGACAGGGAGGTGTCACAGGAGATTGGAGGGGGGCGATGGGGGGAGGACAGGGAGGTGTCACAGGAGATTGGAGAGGGGTGATGGGGGAGGACAGGGAGGTGTCACAGGAGATTGGAGAGGGTGATGGGGGAGGACAGGGAGGTGTCACAGGAGATTGGAGGAGGGTGATGGGGGAGGACAGAGAGGTGTCACAGGAGATTGGAGAGGGTGATGGGGGGAGGACAGGGAGGTGTCACAGGAGATTGGAGGGGGTGATGGGGGAGGACAGGGAGGTGTCACAGGAGATTGGAGGAGGGTGATGGGGAGGACAGAGAGGTGTCACAGGAGATTGGAGGAGGGTGATGGGGAGGACAGGGAGGTGTCACAGGAGATTGGAGAGGGGTGATGGGGAGGACAGGGAGGTGTCACAGGAGATTGGAGAGGGGTGATGGGGGAGGACAGGGAGGTGTCACAGGAGATTGGAGGGGGTGATGGGGAGGACAGGGAGGTGTCACAGGAGATTGGAGGAGGGTGATGGGGAGGACAGGGAGGTGTCACAGGAGATTGGAGAGGGGTGATGGGGGAGGACAGGGAGGTGTCACAGGAGATTGGAGGGGGGCGATGAAAGGAGGGTAGGGGAGCTATGATGGGTGGGGGTCACTTACTGTCTGCACATCGATGCAGTTCGCCATCATCCTCCGCCTGCCGCTCTCTATTAACCCGTAGCGGATGAAGACTTTCGCCCGCTCCACTTTTTTAGTGTAATAATAACTGTAAAATAATAAGCGGTTTTCTCACAAATTCATGATCTCTGCTTGCTGTCTGTAAATGGGAACGCTCTAAGTTACAGGCTGAAAACCCATCCTGACCTGACACTTCTCACAGCAGAGAATCTGATACAGTTTCATCCAGTTAGAATATTCTAAGGGGAATTTATCAAATATACAAATGTATTATGTCAGTGTAATATTGGAGGAGTCGTCTCAAACCTTCCTTTATAGTCCCCAAAAGTGGAATTCAGTGATGTAATTCTACCTGTAACCATAAGGGGGTCCTTGCAACATAGAGACTTAAAGGGGTTGTCCGGGTTCAACCCTTATTTTCACCCAGGCGGCCCCCTTAGACTAGCATCGGAGCATCTCATGGTGGAGGACAGGGCAAGGGCTCTTTTTTTTATCATACCACATTGCCGGGGGAAGCTTCCGCCCGGCAGTGTGTTCGTGATGTCACAGGCTCTGATGGTCGGGCTTTAGCACTGCCCTAGCCGTTTTACTGGCTAGGGCAGCGGCAGCGCTACAGCCCGCCAATCAGTGTCGGTGATGTCACCGGGCTTCCTGGCAGCCCCATGGAGAGCCCCAGTACGTCACCGGAACTCCTAAAAATGCCTTTGCCCTGCGCGATTTAGCGCAGGGCAAAGGCGAGCATTGGAGCATGAACTGCTCCGATGCTCAAGTCAGGGGGGCTGCCGGGATGAAAATGAAGGTATGTCCGTGTTCAGCTCTGTTGTATAATCTGTATGCAGTGAGCTCCCTCTAGTGGTGGCTGTATAATCTGTATGTAGTGAGCTCCCTCTAGTGGTGGCTGTATAATCTGTATGTAGTAATCTCCTGAGCTCCCTCTAGTGGTGTCTGTATAATCTGTATGTAGTGAGCTCCCTCTAGTGGTGGCTGTATGAGCTGTATGTAGTGAGCTCCCTCTAGTGGTGACTGTATAATCTGTATGTAGTGAGCTTTCTCTAGTGGTGGCTGTATAATCTGTATGTAGTGAGCTCCCTCTAGTGGTGGCTGTATAATCTGTATGTAGTGAGCTCCCCCTAGTGGTGACTGTATAATCTGTATGTAGTGAGCTCCCTCTAGTGGTGGCTGTATAATCTGTATGTAGTGAGCTCCCTCTAGTGGTGGCTGTATAATCTGTATGTAGTGAGCTCCCTCTAGTGGTGGCTGTATAATCTGTATGTAGAGAGCTCCCTCTAGTGGTGACTGTATAATCTGTATGTAGTGAGCTCCCTCTAGTGGTGGCTGTATAATCTGTATGTAGTGAGCTCCCTCTAATGGTGGCTGTATAATCTGTATGCAGTGAGCTCCCTCTAGTGGTGGCTGTATAATCTGTATGTAGTGAGCTCCCTCTAGTGGTGGTTGTATAATCTGTATGTAGTGAGCTCCCTCTAGTGGTGGCTGTATAATCTGTATGCAGAGAGCTCCCTCTAGTGGTGGCTGTATAATCTGTATGTAGTGAGCTCCCTCTAGTGGTGACTGTATAATCTGTATGTAGTGAGCTCCCTCTAGTGGTGGCTGTATAATCTGTATGTAGTGAGCTCCCTCTAGTGGTGACTGTATAGTCTGTATGTAGTGAGCTCCCTCTAGTGGTGGCTGTATAATCTGTATGTAGTGAGCTCCCTCTAGTGGTGACTGTATAATCTGTATGTAGTGAGCTCCCTCTAGTGGTGGCTGTATAATCTGTATGTAGTGAGCTCCCTCTAGTGGTGGCTGTATAATCTGTATGCAGTGAGCTCCCTCTAGTGGTGGCTGTATAATCTGTATGTAGTGAGCTCCCTCTAGTGGTGGTTGTATAATCTGTATGTAGTGAGCTCCCTCTAGTGGTGGCTGTATAATCTGTATGCAGAGAGCTCCCTCTAGTGGTGGCTGTATAATCTGTATGTAGTGAGCTCCCTCTAGTGGTGACTGTATAATCTGTATGTAGTGAGCTCCCTCTAGTGGTGGCTGTATGATCTGTATGTAGTGAGCTCCCTCTAGTGGTGGCTGTATAATCTGTATGTAGTGAGCTCCCTCTACTGGTGGCTGTATAATCTGTATGCAGAGAGCTCCCTCTAGTGGTGGCTGTATAATCTGTATGTAGTGAGCTCCCTCTAGTGGTGGCTTTATAATCTGTATGTAGTGAGCTCCCTCTAGTGGTGACTGTATAATCTGTATGTAGTGAGCTCCCTCTAGTGGTGGCTGTATAATCTGTATGTAGTGAGCTCCCTCTAGAGGTGGCTGTATAATCTGTATGTAGTGAGCTCCCTCTAGTGGCGACTGTATAATCTGTATGTAATGAGCTCCCTCTAGTGGTGGCTGTATAATCTGTATGTAGTGAGCTCCCTCTAGTGGCGACTGTATGATTAAGTTACAGGGTCTGATGAGGGGAGTAGTAATTGCGGTAGCAGCTGCCCCTTACTGCTTTATATATCACCGCTCCTAGATGGGAAAACCCAGGCATTCAGCATATACAAAAATATATCTTTATTGAAATCGATAGAATAAATAAATAGATGCATAAATGGCCAAAGACAGACACGACAAGGAGAGCGCAGAGAACACGTCGGGACATTAAGTTATAGTATTGCAAGTAGCAGAAAAGGTGGGAAGGAAAAGCAAGTATAAAGAAATACAAAATCCAACCATGTGGCGCCCCCACCTCGATAAAAGACCACGATTGACGGCATGTACACAATACAGACCCGACTAGTGGCACCTCCGTGTTCTCTGCGCCCTCCATTGTCTCTGACCATTTATGCATCTATTTATTTGTTTTATCGATCTCAATAAGGAAATATTCTGGGATACGCGGCGCGCCGGGGCTTGTCCCCTCTAGCAGCGTTCTATTGCTCACGGGTATCTTGCTGTATATATCATGATGATGAAGTTGCGGTTCGGGGCCACTTACCTTGCCTTCACCGTTATGGTGAACGTGTCGAACGTCTCGTACGATATATAGTTTTGCTTCGGTTCGATGGTGACAAAGAATCTGGGCAGGACTGGAAGACAAGAGGTGACGTGAGACGCCATGTTCTGCAAGTGCCGCTCCGAGCAGATGTAACGATGGGAGAATGAAAATACCGTATTCCTTTACGTCAAACACCGCAGCGGTGGCGGTCGTGTAGTCTGCGCCGTAGACAGCTTCCATCTTCCATGTCCCAAATCTGAGGGTGAGAAGGGTGAATTTGGGCTTTACGTCCGAGGCACTCCGATTGTCTGCAGCCTTCTAATAGACTATGTTGTCCAGTTACTCACCATCTTCATGATCTCTGCTTGCTGTTAGGGAACAGAACTTATATAAGGTAGGTTGCTGCGAGACCAGGATTAGGTCCCTAGGGGTTCTCATTCACTAATAGCAGGCAGAGGTCTTGAGAGTGAAGAGCCTCTGCTGGCTCTCCAGGTGTTACCGGCCCTTTAAAGGTTTTTCCGGAGACATTAGCGGCCGGAGCGGAGACATCCTCTGACGGGCGGGGGGGGGGGGGTTACGTACTTGGGGTTGGCTGGAATCTTAAAGTCGGGAAAGGAGACGATTCCAGTGGCGTCCGGCTGCGTGATCACATCCATCTTCACCTCGTCCGGATCCTTCATGGACGGCAGAAATGATCTCGTTAGTGTCCTCACACGTCCCCCAACACAGCGCACCCCAAAAAGCTAAGATCCCCGCTCTCTCCAGTCACATCCAGAGCTGCAGTCACATTTCTGCTGTTACCTCATGTCTTATCCTCCAGTCACATCCAGAGCTGCAGTCACATTTCTGCTGTTACCTCATGTCTTATCCTCCAGTCAAATCAAGAGCTGCAGTCACATTTCCCCTGTTACATCATGTCTTATCCTCCAGTCACTCCCAGAGCTGCAGTCACATTTCCCCTGTTACATCATGTCTTATCCTCCAGTCACTCCCAGAGCTGCAGTCACATTTCTGCTGTTACCTCATGTCTTATCCTCGAGTCACTCCCAGAGCTGCAGTCACATTTCTCCTGTTACCTCATGTCTTATCCTCCAGTCACATCCAGAGCTGCAGTCACATTTCTGCTGTTACCTCATGTCTTATCCTCCAGTCACATCAAGAGCTGCAGTCACATTTCCCCTGTTACATCATGTCTTATCCTCCAGTCACTCCCAGAGCTGCAGTCACATTTCCCCTGTTACATCATTACTTATCCTCCAGTCACTCCCAGAGCTGCAGTCACATTTCTGCTGTTACCTCATGTCTTATCCTCGAGTCACTCCCAGAGCTGCAGTCACATTTCTCCTGTTACCTCATGTCTTATCCTCCAGTCACATCCAGAGCTGCAGTCACATTTCTGCTGTTACCTCATGTCTTATCCTCCAGTCACATCAAGAGCTGCAGTCACATTTCCCCTGTTACATCATGTCTTATCCTCCAGTCACTCCAGAGCTGCAGTCACATTTCCCCTGTTACATCATGTCTTATCCTCCAGTCACTCCCAGAGCTGCAGTCACATTTCTGCTGTTACCTCATGTCTTATCCTCGAGTCACTCCCAGAGCTGCAGTCACATTTCTCCTGTTACCTCATGTTTTATCCTCCAGTCACTCCCAGAGCTGCAGTCACAGTTCTGCTGTTACCTCATGTCTTATCCTCCAGTCACTCCCAGAGCTGCAGTCACATTTCTCCTGTTACCTCAGTCTTATCCTCCAGTCACTCCCAGAGCTGCAGTCACATTTCTCCTGTTACCTCATGTTTTATCCTCCAGTCACTCCCAGAGCTGCAGTCACATTTCTCCTGTTACCTCATGTTTTATCCTCCAGTCACTCCCAGAGCTGCAGTCACATTTTTGCTGTTACCTCATGTCTTATCCTGCAGTCACTCCCAGAGCTGCAGTCACATTTCTCCTGTTACATCATGTCTTATCCTCGAGTCACTCCCAGAGCTGCAGTCACATTTCTCCTTTTACATCATGTCTTATCCTCCAGTCACTCCCAGAGCTGCAGTCACATTTCTCCTGTTACATCATGTTTTATCCTCCAGTCACTCCCAGAGCTGCAGTCACACATTTCTCCTGTTACATCATGTTTTATCCTCCAGTCACTCCCAGAGCTGCAGTCACATTTCTGCTGTTACATCATGTCTTATCCTCCAGTCACTCCCAGAGCTGCAGTCACATTTCTGCTGTTACCTCATGTCTTATCCTCCAGTCACTCCCAGACCAGCAGCAGTCACATTTCTCCTGTTACATCATGTCTTATCCTCCAGTCACTCCCAGAGCTGCAGTCACATTTCTCCTGTTACATCATGTCTTATCCTCCAGTCACTCCCAGAGCTGCAGTCATATTTCTCCTGTTACATCATGTCTTATCCTCCAGTCACTCCCAGAGCTGCAGTCACATTTCTGCTGTTACATCATGTCTTATCCTCCAGTCACTCCCAGAGCTGCAGTCACATCATGTCTTAGGCCTCTTGCACACGGCCGTTGTGCTCCCGTGGCCTCATTGCGGCTGCACATGGCGGTTCAGCAATACATGGGGCACCGACCGTGTGCACTCCACATCACGGATGTGGGCCCATTCAAATCCGGAGATGCCGTGCGGAACGGAAGCACGGAATAGAACGCCACGGAAGCACGGAATAGAACGCCACGGAAGCACGGAATAGAACGCCACGGACGCACTATGGATTGTTTCCGTGGGGTTCCGATCTGAGCTTCCGTTCCGTAAAAATAGTAGAACTTGTTATGTTTTTTTGTGGAACGGTCACGGACACATTCAAGTTGGAATTGTCTGGATCCGTCCTGGTCGCCCCACGGATGTTGCCTGTGCATTAGGGACAGCAAATTGCGGTCCCCAATGCACGGAACGGAACCACAACGGCCGCGTGCAAGAGGCCGAATCGCTCAATCACTTCCAGAGCTGTCGGTGCCTCCGTCGCCGTGTAGAACTCACCTTGAAGGTGACAGTGACGTCTCGGCGCGCCGGCCTCAGTTCTTCATCCATGGAGTAGACCCGAAACTTCACTGCGAACACAAGAAGACGATATAACGCAATATTATATCTGCGCAGTACCCGACCCTATACTGCACCTGCACAGTGTCCGACCCTATACTGCACCTGCACAGTACCCGACCCTATGCTGCACCTGCACAGTACCCGACCCTATACTGCACCTGCACAGTGTCCGACCCTATGCTGCACCTGCACAGTACCCGACCCTATACTGCACCTGCACAGTGTCCGACCCTATACTGCACCTGCACAGTACCCGACCCTATACTGCACCTGCACAGTACCCGACCCTATGCTGCACCTGCACAGTACCCGACCCTATACTGCACCTCACAGTACCAGACCCTATACTGCACCTGCACAGTGTCCGACCCTATACTGCACCTGCACAGTACCCGACCCTATGCTTGCACCTGCACAGGTGCCGACCGTATACTGCACCTGCACAGTGTCCGACCCTATGGCTGCACCTGCACAGTACCCGACCCTATGCTGCACCTGCACAGTGTCCGACCGTATACTGCACCTGCACAGTACCCGACCCTATACTGCACCTGCGCAGTACCCGACCCTATGCTGCACCTGCACAGTACCCGACCCTATGCTGCACCTGCACAGTACCCGACCCTATACTGCACCTGCACAGTGTCCGACCCTATACGCACCTGCACAGTTGGTCCGACCCTATACTGCACCTGCACAGTACCCGACCCTATGCTGCACCTGCCACAGTACCCGACCCTATACTGCACCTGCACAGTGTCCGACCCTATACTGCACCTGCACAGTACCCGACCCTATGCCTGCACCTGCACAGTACCCGACCCCTATGCTTGCACCTGCACAGTACCCGAACCTATACTGCACCTGCACCAGTGTCCGACCCTATACGGCACCTGCCAGTACCCGACCCTAGGGTGCTGCACCTGCACAGTACCCGACCCTATACTGCACCTGCACAGTACCCGACCCTATACTGCACCTGCACAGTGTCCCGACCCTAGTATGCACCATGCACAGTACCCGACCCTATACTGCACCTGCAAGGTGTCCGACCCTATACTGCACCTGCACAGGTACCCGACCCTATGCTGCACCTGCACAGTGTCCGACCTATGCTGCACCTGCACAGTACCCGACCTAATACTGCACTCTGCACAGTGTCCGACCCTATACTGCACCTGCACATACCCGACCGTTACTGCACCTGCACAGTACCCGACCTTACTGCACCTGCACAGTAACGACCCTATACTGCACTGCACAGTACCCGACCCTATACGCACCTGCACAGTGTCCGACCCTAACTGCACCTGCACAGTACCCGACGTATACTGCACCTGCACAGTACCCGACCTATACTGCACCTGCACAGTAACCCGACCCTATACTGCACCTGCACAGTACCCGACCCTATACTGCACCTGCACAGGTCCGAACCATACTGCACCTGCAAGTACAGAACCTATGCTGCACCTGCACAGTGTCCGACCTATACTGCACCTGCACAGTACCGACCCTATGCTGCACCTGCACAGTGTCCGACCTATACTGCACCTGCACAGTACCCGACCCTATGCTGCACCTGCACAGTGTCCGACCGTATACTGCACCTGCACAGTACCGACCCTATGCTGCAATGCACAGTGTCCGACCGATACTGCACCTGCACAGTACCAACCCTATGCTGCCCTGCACAGTACCCGACCCTATACTGCACCTGCACAGTACCGACCCTATGCTGCACCTGCACAGTACACGACCCTATGCTGCACCTGCACAGTGTCCGACCCTATACTGCACCTGCACAGTGTCCGACCCTATACTGCACCTGCACAGTGTCCGACCCTATACTGCACCTGCACAGTGCCCGACCCTATACTGCACCTGCACAGTACCGACCCTATACTGCACCTGCACAGTACCCGACCCTATACTGCACCTGCACAGTACCGACCCTAATGCACCTGCACAGTACCCGACCCTATAGGCACCTGCACAGTACCCGACCCTATACTGCACCTGCACAGTACCCGACCCTATACTGCACCTGCACAGTACCCGACCCTATGCTGCACCTGCACAGTACCCGACCCTATGCTGCACTGCGCAGTACCGACCCTAGCTGCTGCGCAGTGCCCGACCCTATGCTGCACCTGCACAGTACCGACCCTATACTGCACTGCACAGTGTCGACCGTATGCTGCACCTGCACAGTACCCGACCCTATGCTGCACCTGCACAGTGTCCGACCGTATACTGCACCTGCAACAGTGCCCGACCCTATACTGCACCGCACAGTGTCCGACCGTATGCTGCACCTGCACAGTACCCGACCCTATACTGCACCTGCCACAGTACCCGACCCTATACTGCACCTGCACAGTATCCGACCGTATGCTGCACCTGCACAGTACCCGACCCTATGCTGCACCTGCACAGTACCCGACCCTATACTGCACCTGCACAGTACCCGACCCTATGCTGCACCTGCACAGTACCCCGACCCTATGCTGCACCTGCACAGTACCCGACCCTATGCTGCACCTGCACAGTACCCGACCCTATGCTGCACCTGCCACAGTACCCAACCCTATACTGCACCTGCACAGTACCCGACCGTATACCTGCACCTGCACAGTACCCGACCCTATGCTGCACCTGCACAGTACCCGACCCTATGCGCCCCTGCACAGTACCCGACCCTATGCTGCACCTGCACAGTACCCGACCCTATGCTGCACCTGCACAGTAACCCGACCTATGCTGCACCTGCACAGTACCGGACCCTATAGTGCACCTGCACAGTACCCCGACCCCTATGCTGCACCTGCACAGTACCCGACCCTATGCTGCACCTGCACAGTACCCGACCCTATGCTGCACCTGCACAGTACCCGGACCCTATGCTGCACCTGCACAGTACCCGACCCTATGCTGCACCTGCACAGTACCCTACCCTATGATGCACCTGCACAGTACCCGACCCTATGCTGCACCTGCACAGTACCCGACCCTATGCTGCACCTGCACAGTACCCAACCCTATTCTGCACCTGCACAGTACCCGACCCTATGCTGCACCTGCACAGTACCCGACCCTATGTTGCACCTGCACAGTACCCAACGCTATGCTGCACCTGCACAGTACCCGACCCTATGCTGCACCTGCACAAGTACCCGACCGTATACTGCACCTGCACAGTACCCGACCGTATACTGCACCTGCACAGTGTCCGACCCTATACTGCACCTGCACAGTACCCGACCCTATACTGCACCTGCACAGTACCCGACCCTATACTGCACCTGCACAGTACCCGACCGTATACTGCACCTGCACAGTACCCGACCCTATACTGCACCTGCACAGTACCCGACCCTATGCTGCACCTGCACAGTACCCGACCCTATGCTGCACCTGCACAGTACCCGACCCTATACTGCACCTGCACAGTACCCGACCCTATGCTGCACCTGCACAGTACCCGACCCTATACTGCACCTGCACAGTACCCGACCGTATACTGCACCTGCACAGTGTCCGACCCTATACTGCACCTGCACAGTACCCGACCCTATACTGCACCTGCACAGTACCCGACCCCTATACTGCACCTGCACAGTACCCGACCCTATACTGCACCTGCACAGTACCCGACCCTATACTGCACCTGCACAGTACCCGACCCTATGCTGCACCTGCACAGTACCCGACCCTATGCTGCACCTGCACAGTACCCGACCCTATGCTGCACCTGCACAGTACCCGACCCTATACTGCACCTGCACAGTACCCGACCCTATGCTGCACCTGTACAGTACCCGACCCTATGCTGCACCTGTACAGTACATGACGGTATATTTTATGTTGTATAATTTTCGGACTCTTTATAACCAATCCTCAGTGATCACAATCTCTACTGCCGTCATGTTTTACAGCAGCTGTAAAGTGAGGCGGTTACCGGACTGGTCGGGGGTGTAGACGGGTTTGTCGGTCTGGATGAAGAGGAAGCCGTTGCGATGTGTGACAGGGACACGCTCCTCCTTGGTGAATGACTTGGACTGAGCCTCCAGATACACATACTGCGCGGTGCCGTCCTTCCGGGGGAAATCCTTCACTTGTAACTACGAGAAGAGACCTGAGAAATCAGAACACGCGCTGCGCAGGCATCCGTCTCACATGGCAGCACCATGTACACGGGAGCCATAATCCATCTGACATGTCGGGGTACTTGTGCTGGGAGTACCGACATGTGAGGGGGTACTTATTTATACAGGGTATATACAGTGGATATGTGTCCTCTATATATAGAGTATACGTCCTCCGTAGTATATATACAGTGGATATAAAAAGTCTACACGCCCCTGTGTCCTCTGTATATACACAGTATACGTCCTCTGTAGTATATATACAGTATACGTCCTCTGTAGTATATACACAGTATACGTCCTCTGTAGTATATATACAGTAGATATAAAAAGTCTACACGCCCCTGCTAAAATGTCAGGTTTCTGTGATGTGAAAAATGAGACAAAGATAAATCATTTCAGGACTTTCCCCCCTTTGATGTGACCTATAAACTGCACAACTCAATGGAAAACAAACTGAAATCTTTTAGGTGGAGGGAAGAAAACTAAAATAATGTGGTTGCATAAGTGTGCACACCCTCTTATAACTGGGGCTGTCGCTGTGTCCAGAATGAGGCAATCACATCCACAATCCTGTTAGATCGCAGTCCGCAGACACCGGCCGTCATGTAAAGGGCCTCGGATTAACCCCAGATAAAGCGCAGCCGCTCTAGTTGGCCTTTCCTGAGGTTTTCTTAGTCGCCTCCCACAGCAGAAGCCACGGTCCACACAGAGCTTCCATCAGAGGGATCTCAGTGTTAGAAGTCCAGACATACAGTCCTGATCAAAAGTTTAAGACCACTTGAAAAATTAAAAAAAAAACTATTTAGCCTGGCTGGATCCTAACAAGGTTCCAAGTGGAGCTTCACCATGCAACAAGAAGAGATGGGAGGAGACAGAACATTTTTTGAGCATTCAATTTAATGAAAACAACGAATAAACTGAAACCGGCTGTTTTTCAGCTGATCCATAGTTTAGGACCACATGCCTTTAAAAGACCAAATCTGTGCAGAGATGTGGATTCCTTGTCATTCTCTGTCAGGTAGTCGCACGTTGTGATGGCAAAGGCAAAAAAACTCTCCCTTTTTGAACGTGGTCGGGTTGTTGAGCTGCATAAGCAGGGTCTCTCACAGCGCGCCATCGCTGCTGAGGGGGGACGCAGTAAGACAGTCATTTGGAGTTTCTTAAATGATCCTGAGGGTTATGGAACAAAAAAGTCAAGTGGAAGACCCAAAAAAATGTCCTCAGCACTGAGCCGGAGGATCCAATTGGCTGTCCGTCAAGACACTGGACGATCCTCGACCCAAATTAAGGCCCTTACTGGTGCTGACTGCAGCCCCATAACCATCAGACGGCATCTGAGACTGAAGGGCTTCAAAAACAAAAAACGTCTTCAAAAGACCTCGTCTCCTTGAACGCCACAGAACTGCTCGTTAGGACTTTGCAAGAGAGCACCAAACATGGGACATTCCAAGGTGGAAGAAAGTTTTATTCTCTGATGAGAAAAAATGTAACCTTGATGGTTTCCAACGTTACTGGCATGACAAGCAGATCCCACCTGAGATGTGTTCTACGCGCCACAGTGGAGGGGGCGCCATAATGGTCTGGGGGGCTTTATCCTTCAGTGGAACAACGGAGCTTCAGGAAGTGCAGGGGCGTCAAACGGCCGCTGGCCATGTCCAGATGTTGCAGAGAGCATTCCTCATGACTGAGGGCCCTCGTCTGTGGGGTAACAGGACAACGCTACAGGACACAATGCCCGCAGGACAAGGGACTTCTTCCAGGAGAATAACATCACTCTTTTGGCCCATCCTGCGTGTTCCCCTGATCCAATTGAGAGCCTTTGGGGATGGATGGCAAGGGAAGGTTACAAGAATGGACAACAGTTCCAGACAGTAGATGACCTTCGTGCGGCGTCTTCACCACTTGGAGAAATGTTCCCACTCACCTCATGGAAACGCTTGCATCAAGCATGCCGAAACAATAACGGCGGAGCTACTCATTACTGAGGTCATGTTTGGAGGTTCGATATCTGTTTTGGGGGGGGTTTAGTTTTTTTTTTTGGAGGTGTGGGCCTAAACTTTGGATCGGCTGAAAAACAGCCTGTTTCAGTTTATTCGTCGTTTTCATTAAATTGAATGCTCCAAAAATGTTCTGTCTCCTCCCATCTCTTCTTGTTGCATGGTGAAGCTCCACTTGGAACCTTGTTAGGATCCCGCCAGGCTACATAGGATTTTTTGCAATTTTTCAAGTGGTCTTAAACTTTTGATCAGGACTGTATCAGTCAGGAGAAGGGGACACAAGAATTTCCAAGGTATTAGATCTACCATGGAACACAGTGGAGACCGTCATCAAGTGGAGGAAATATGGCCCAACAGTGACATCACCAAGAACTGGACGTCCCTCCAAACTGATGAAAAGATGAGAAGAAAACTGGTCTGGGAGGGACCAAGAGGCCGACAGCAACATTACAGGAGCTGCAGGAATATCTGGCCAGTCCTGGCCGTGTGGTCCATGTGACAACAATCTCCCGTATTCTTCATATGTCTGGGCTATGGGGTAAAGTGGCAAGACGGAAGCCTTTTCTTACCAAGAGAAACATCCAAGCCGGGCTACATTCTGCAAAAACACATCTGAAGTCTCCCAAAAGCCTGTGGGGAAAGGTGTTCTGGTCTGATGAAACCAAGGTGGAACTTTTTGGCCATAATTCCAAAAGATATGTTTGGGGCAAAAACAACACTGCCCATCACCAGAAGAACCCCATCCCCACAGTGAAGCCTGGCGGTGGCAGCATCGTGCCAAGGGGCTGGTCTTCAGCTGGAACTGGGGACTTTTTAGTTAAGCTGGAGGGAATTCTGAACAGTTCCAAATACCGGTCAATATTGGCCCAAAACCTTCAGGCTTCTGCTAGAAAGCTGAACATGAAGAGGAACTTCATCTCTCAGCAGAACAACGACCCAAAGCAGACATCCAAATCAGCCAAGGAATGGCTTCACCAGAAGAAGAGGAACGTTTAGGAATGTCCCAGCCAGAGCCCAGACCTGAATCTGATTGGCAATCTGTGAGGTGATCTAAAGGGGGCCGTGCCCAGGAGAAGCCCTCGCAATCTGTGGGGTGATCTAAAGGGGGCCGTGCCCAGGAACTGCCCTCGCAATCTGTGGGGTGATCTGAAGAGGGCCGTGTCCAGGAACTGCCCTCGCAATCTGTGGGGTGATCTGAAGAGGGCTGTGCCCAGGAGATGCCCTCGCAATCTGTGGGGTGATCTGAGGAGGGCTGTGCCCAGGAGATGCCCTCGCAATCTGTGGGGTGATCTGAGGAGGGCTGTGCCCAGGAGATGCCCTCGCAATCTGTGGGGTGATCTGAAGAGGGCTGTGCCCAGGAGATGCCCTCGCAGTCTGTGGGGTGATCTGAAGAGGGCTGTGCCCAGGAGATGCCCTCGCCATCTGTGGGGTGATCTGAAGAGGGCTGTGCCCAGGAGATGCCCTCGCAATCTGTGGGGTGATCTGAAGAGGGCCGTGCCCAGGAGATGCCCTCGCAATCTGTGGGGTGATCTGAAGAGGGCTGTGCCCAGGAGATGCCCTCGCAATCTGTGGGGTGATCTGAAGAGGGCTGTGCCCAGGAGATGCCCTCGCAATCTGTGGGGTGATCTAAAGGGGGCTGTGCCCAGGAGATGCCCTAGCAATCTGTGGGGTGATCTGAAGAGGGCTGTGCCCAGGAGATGCCCTCGCAATCTGTGGGGTGATCTGAAGAGGGCCGTGCCCAGGAGATGCCCTCGCAATCTGTGGGGTGATCTGAAGAGGGCTGTGCCCAGGAGATGCCCTCGCAATCTGTGGGGTGATCTGAAGAGGGCTGTGCCCAGGAGATGCCCTCGCAATCTGTGGGGTGATCTGAAGAGGGCTGTGCCCAGGAGATGCCCTCGCAGTCTGACAGATTTTGAGGGTTTCTGCAAAGAGTCAAACTGTGCCATGCTGATAGACTCAGACCCAAAAGACTGAGCGCTGGAATAACATCAAAAGGGGCTTCAACAAAGTATTAGTTTAAGGGAATTTTGCAACCACATTATTTTAGTTTTCTTCCCTCCACCTAAAAGATTTCAGTTTGTTTTCCATTGAGTTGTACAGTTTATAGGTCACATCAAAGGGGGGAAAGTCCTGAAATGATTTATCTTTGTCTCATTTTTTTTAACATCACAGAAACCGGACATTTAACAGGGGCGTGTAGACTTTTTCTATCCACTGTATATATAGAGGACACATACAGGGGTGTGTAGACTTTCTATCCACTGTGTATATAGAGGACACATACAGGGGTGTGTAGACTTTTTCTATCCACTGTATATATATATATATGACACATACAGGGGTGTGTAGACTTTTTCTATCCACTGTGTATATATCGGACACATACGGGGTGTGTAGATGTGGACTGGGGGCACTTATGTAGGGTATGTACTTGTGGGGTGGGGGTACTTACTAATGTAGGGTATGTACTTGTAGGCTGAGGTACACCACCTCCGCGGACATGGCGGTCGGTACCCCACTTACCTGGAGGGTGGCCAGCCCCTGGAAGTTGTTGGCGGGGGTCAGCTCCAGGTGCTGGGTGGAGAACTTCCTCTTTTTATCGGGGTAACTGAGTACGGAGATCCGGACGGGGAGATTCTCTGTGTGTCCAAAGCTCTGGACGAGCACGGGCTCCTGAGCGCCCACTCGCCACACCCGGGGGCCCATCACCAGGAACCTGAAAGAGAGCACCTGCGTGAGCGGCCGGCCCCAATGCCTGCGGATAAGATCTCTGCTTGCTGCACAGGGGCCCCAGTATTGTATCAACAACCAGACTGTTCACAAGAAGAGATGAGCAGAGAGGGCGCCGCTGATCTCCAGCACTTTACAGCATCATAACAGAATAATACCGCCACCCCATGACTGCTGCATGACGGAATAATACCTCCACCCCATGACTGCTGCATGACGGAATAATACCGCCACCCCATGTCTGCTACATGACGGAATAATACCGCCACCCCATGTCTGCTACATGACGGAATAATACCGCCACCCCATGACTGCTGCATGACGGAATAATACCTCCACCCCATGTCTGCTGCATGACGGAATAATACCGCCACCCCATGTCTGCTACATGACGGAATAATACCGCCACCCCATGACTGCTATATGACGGAATAATACCGCCACCCCATGTCTGCTACATGACGGAATAATACCGCCACCCCATGACTGCTGCATGACGGAATAATACCGCCACCCCATGTCTGCTACATGACGGAATAATACCGCCACCCCATGACTGCTACATGACGGAATAATACCGCCACCCCATGACTGTACATGACGGAATAATACCGCCACCCCATGTCTGCTACATGACGGAATAATACCGCCACCCCATGACTGCTACATGACGGAATAATACCGCCACCCCATGTCTGCTACATGACGGAATAATACCGCCACCACATGACTGCTACATGACGGAATAATACCGCCACCCATGACTGCTACATGACGGAATAATACCGCCACCCCATGACTGCTACATGACGGAATAATACCGCCACCCCATGACTGCTACATGACGGAATAATACCGCCACCCCATGACTGCTACATGACGGAATAATACCGCCACCCCATGTCTGCTACATGACAGAATAATACCGCCACCCCATGACTGCTACATGACGGAATAATACCGCCACCCATGACTGCTACATGACGGAATAATACCGCCACCCCATGACTGCTAC
Organism: Bufo gargarizans; assembly: GCF_014858855.1. Classification (NCBI taxonomy): domain Eukaryota; kingdom Metazoa; phylum Chordata; class Amphibia; order Anura; family Bufonidae; genus Bufo; species Bufo gargarizans. Next base: position 198,096,013 of record NC_058088.1, read on the forward strand.
ATGACGGAATAATACCGCCACCCCATGACTGCTACATGACGGAATAATACCGCCACCCCATGACTGCTACATGACGGAATAATACCGCCACCCCATGACTGCTACATGACGGAATAATACCGCCACCCCATGTCTGCTACATGACGGAATAATACCGCCACCCCATGTCTGCTACATGACGGAATAATACCGCCACCCCATGACTGCTACATGACGGAATAATACCGCCACCCCATGACTGCTACATGACGGAATAATACCGCCACCCCATGACTGCTACATGACGGAATAAGACCCCCCACACAGTAATAATGCCCCTCCCCCACACAGTAATAGCGCCCCACTGTGCCCTGAGACTGTGGTATCGGTTTGGCGGTATTAGATCCCTGCCTGGTAGACATATTGGCCGGTGGAGGAGAGGTCTTTGGGCCGCCTGCCATAACATGAAGTGGCCCTTCTCTGGGGCCCCGGGCCAAAAGCCTAGTGCCTGGGGGTCCTATTGGAGATGGGAGCCCAGTTTGAGCCCCAATGCTGCACAGCTGGGAGGTTTGTTACAATGTAACAGGGAAGCGGTCTGATACATCGGAGCCGCCCCTCCCCCACCCGGGGCACTGAGCGCGAGGAGTCCAGGACCCCCGACTGCAATAACATGCCTCAGATCTCTGCTTGCTGTCAGGGAATACAAACGTTCATTACTTACATTTACAGGCTGAGACGCTGACCGGGTCCTGCGCGCACCGTCTGCCTCCAGACTGATACATTGTAACAAACCCGTTTGCTCTAAGCCCGCAGTTTACATAGGACTCACGTTTGCTCCTGGCTGCAGCCTCCTCCATAAAGCATGAAAAGCAGCGCCGTGTGAACGAGGATCATGGTGCCTCCGCGATGTCGCAGCCTCTCCTGCCGGTCTCTGTGTGGACAGTGGACAGTGTGTGTCCGGAGGTCACGTGTCCGCCCTGAAAGGAGGCTGGCACAGTGTAACGGGGGCCCAGCAGTGTGCGACTATGGGGTCAGGGACAAAAGGGTTAGCAGTGACCTCTGCAGGACCTCCCACAACAGTGTCCTCCAGTGCCCCCCACAACAGTGTCCTCCAGTGCCCCCCACAACAGTGTCCTCCGCAGTGTCCCCCACAACAGTGTCCTCCGCAGTGTCCCCCACAACAGTGTCCTCCGCAGTGTCCCCCACAACAGTGTCCTCCGCAGTGTCCCCCACAACAGTGTCCTCCGCAGCGCCCCCCACAACAGTGACCCCCGCAGCGCCCCCCACAACAGTGACCTCCGCAGTGTCCCCCACAACAGTGACCTCCGCAGCGCCCCCCACAACAGTGTCCTCCAGTGCCCCCCACAACAGTGTCCTCCGCAGCGTCCCCCACAACAGTGACCCCCGCAGTGTCCCCCACAACAGTGTCCTCCGCAGAGTCCCCCACAACAGTGTCCTCCGCAGTGTCCCCCACAACAGTGTCCTCCGCAGCGCCCCCCACAACAGTGACCTCCGCAGCGCCCCCCACAACAGTGACCTCCGCAGCGCCCCCCACAACAGTGTCCTCCGCAGCGCCCCCCACAACAGTGTCCTCCGCAGTGTCCCCCACAACAGTGTCCTCCGCAGTGTCCCCCACAACAGTGTCCTCCGCAGCGCCCCCCACAACAGTGTCCTCCGCAGCGCCCCCCACAACAGTGTCCTCCGCAGCGCCCCCCACAACAGTGACCTCCGCAGAGTCCCCCACAACAGTGTCCTCCGCAGTGTCCCCCACAACAGTGTCCTCCGCAGCGCCCCCCACAACAGTGACCTCCGCAGCGCCCCCCACAACAGTGACCTCCGCAGCGCCCCCCACAACAGTGTCCTCCGCAGCGCCCCCCACAACAGTGTCCTCCGCAGTGTCCCCCACAACAGTGTCCTCCGCAGTGTCCCCCACAACAGTGTCCTCCGCAGCGTCCCCCACAACAGTGTCCTCCGCAGCGCCCCCCACAACAGTGACCTCCGCAGCGCCCCCCACAACAGTGTCCTCCAGTGTCCCCCACAACAGTGTCCTCCGCAGTGTCCCCCACAACAGTGTCCTCCGCAGCGCCCCCCACAACAGTGACCTCCGCAGCGCCCCCCACAACAGTGACCTCCGCAGCGCCCCCCACAACAGTGTCCTCCGCAGCGCCCCCCACAACAGTGTCCTCCGCAGTGTCCCCCACAACAGTGTCCTCCGCAGTGTCCCCCACAACAGTGTCCTCCGCAGCGTCCCCCACAACAGTGTCCTCCGCAGCGCCCCCCACAACAGTGACCTCCGCAGCGCCCCCCACAACAGTGTCCTCCAGTGCCCCCCACAACAGTGTCCTCCGCAGCGCCCCCACAACAGTGTCCTCCGCAGTGTCCCCCACAACAGTGTCCTCCGCAGTGTCCCCCACAACAGTGACCTCCGCAGCGTCCCCCACAACAGTGTCCTCCGCAGCGCCCCCCACAACAGTGACCTCCGCAGCGCCCCCCACAACAGTGTCCTCCGCAGCGCCCCCCACAACAGTGTCCTCCGCAGCGCCCCCCACAACAGTGTCCTCCGCAGCGCCCCCCCACAACAGTGACCCCCGCAGCGCCCCCCACAACAGTGACCTCCGCAGCGTCCCCCCACAACAGTGTCCTCCGCAGCGCCCCCCACAACAGTGTCCTCCGCAGCGCCCCCCACAACAGTGTCCTCCGCAGCGCCCCCCACACAGTGTCCTCCGCAGCGTCCCCACAACAGTGTCCTCCGCAGCGCCCCCCACAACAGTGTCCTCCGCAGCGTCCCCCACAACAGTGTCCTCCGCAGCGCCCCCCACAACAGTGTCCTCCGCAGCGCCCCCCACAACAGTGTCCTCCGCAGGGTCCCCCACAACAGTGTCCTCCGCAGCGCCCCCCACAACAGTGTCCTCCGCAGTGTCCCCCACAACAGTGACCCCCGCAGCGCCCCCACAACAGTGTCCCCCACAAAAGTGTCCTCCGCAGCACCCCCCACAACAGGGACCTCCGCAGCACCTCCCACAACAGTGTCCTCCGCAGCGCCCCCCACAACAGTGTCCTCCGCAGCACCTCCCACAACAGTGTCCTCCGCAGTGTCCCCCACAACAGTGACCCCCGCAGCGCCCCCACAACAGTGTCCCCCACAACAGTGTCCTCCGCAGCGCCCCCCACAACAGTGTCCTCCGCAGCACCTCCCACAACAATGTCCTCCGCAGTGTCCCCCACAACAGTGTCCTCCACAGCGTCCCCCACAACAGTGTCCTCCGCAGCGCCCCCCACAACAGTGACCTCCGCAGTGTCCCCCACAACAGTGACCTCCGCAGCACCCCCCACAACAGTGTCCTCCGCAGTGTCCCCCACAACAGTGTCCTCCGCAGCACCTCCCACAACAGTGTCCTCCGCAGCGCCCCCCACAACAGTGTCCTCCGCAGCGCCCCCCACAACAGTGACCTCCGCAGCACCCCCCCCACAACAGTGTCCTCCGCAACAGTGTCCTCCGCAGCACCCCCCCCACAACAGTGAACTTCGCAGTGTCCCCCACAACAGTGACCTCCGCAGCACCCCCCCCCCCCCACAACAGTGTCCTCCGCAGTGTCCCCCACAACAGTGACCCCCACAACAGTGACCCCCGCAGCACCCCCCCACAACAGTGTCCTCCGCAGCGCCCCCCACAACAGTGACCTCCGCAGCACCCCCCCCCCCACAACAGTGTCCTCCGCAACAGTGTCCTCCGCAGCACCCCCCCACAACAGTGACCTCCGCAGCACCCCCCCCCACAACAGTGTCCTCCGCAACAGTGTCCTCCGCAGCACCCCCCCCACAACAGTGACCTCCGCAGTGTTCCCCACAACAGTGACCTCCGCAGCACCCCCCCCACAACAGTGTCCTCCGCAGTGTCCCCCACAACAGTGACCCCCACAACAGTGACCCCCGCAGCACCCCCCACAACAGTGTCCTCCGCAGTGTCCCCCACAACAGTGACCTCCGCAGCTCCCCCCACAACAGTGTCCTCCGCAGCTCCCCCCACAACAGTGTCCTCCGCAGCACCCCCCCACAACAGCGCCCCCCACAACAGTGTCCTCCAGTGTCCCCCACAACAGTGTCCTCCGCAGTGTCCCCCACAACAGTGTCCTCCAGTGTCCCCCACAACAGTGTCCTCCGCAGTGTCCCCCACAACAGTGACCTCCGCAGCGCCCCCCCACAACAGTGACCTCCGCAGCACCCCCCCCCACAACAGTGACCCCCGCAGTGTCCCCCACAACAGTGTCCTCCGCAGTGACCCCCACAACAGTGACCCCCACAACAGTGACCCCCGCAGCACCCCCCACAACAGTGTCCTCCGCAGTGTCCCCCACAACAGTGACCTCCGCAGTGTCCCCCACAACAGTGACCTCCGCAGCTCCCCCCACAACAGTGTCCTCCGCAGCACCCCCCCCACAACAGCACCCCCCCAACAGTGTCCTCCAGTGTCCCCCACAACAGTGTCCTCCGCAGTGTCCCCCCACAAGTGTCCTCCGCAGCGCTCCCCACAACAGTGTCCTCCGCAGCGCCCCCCACAACAGTGACCTCCGCACCGCCCCCCCCCACAATAGTGACCTCCGCAGCGCCCCCCACAACAGTGTCCTCCGCGGTGCCCCCACAGATCCCCCTATCAGCAGGCCAGGAGTCACATGACACCCCCCTGCAGGCTCTGTTCTGGGGTCTCTGTACTTTGAGGTGTTATCAACAGAGGATCAGCACAGACCAGGTCACCAGGAGGTCACGCCCCAACCCCCATCCAAATCCTGGGAGGCATCACCTGGAATCTGAGAGCAAACACATTGTGCAAGTCCAGACCAAACACCCATTACCGGAACCGCAGCGCGCTGTAACCCCTTCATGCCTGGGGAGCGGCAGACATCGGGGGGCAGGAGCAGCGCTGCATACAAACTATGGGGGAGATTTATCAAAACTGGCTGAGGAGCCCAAGGCGGGCCAATCAGGGCGACTAAGGCCGGTGTACGTCACCGCAGTGTGAGCCCCCCCCCCCCCCCCCCCCGTGTCTGATATTATACGTCTGTATTACAGTCAGGTCTGTAAATATTGGGACATGGACACAATTGTGACATGTTTGGCTCTATACACCACAATGGACGAGACAAGATGTGCTTTACCTGCAGACTGTCAGCTTTACCCGCAGACTGTCAGCTTTACCTGCAGACTGTCAGCTTTACCCGCAGACTGTCGGCTTTACCTGCAGACTGTCAGCTTTACCCGCAGACTGTCAGCTTTACCTGCAGACTGTCGGCTTTACCCGCAGACTGTCGGCCTTACCCGCAGACTGTCAGCTTTACCCGCAGACTGTCGGCTTTACCTGCAGACTGTCGGCTTTACCCGCAGACTGTCGGCTTTACCCGCAGACTGTCGGCTTTAACCCGCAGACTGTCGGCTTTACCCGCAGACTGTCAGCTGTACCCGCAGACTGTCAGCTTTACCCGCAGACTGTCGGCTTTACCAGCAGACTGTCAGCTGTACCCGCAGACTGTCAGCTTTACCTGCAGACTGCCAGCTTTACCCGCAGACTGCCAGCTTTACCCGCAGACTGTCAGCTTTACCCGCAGACTGTCGGCTTTACCTGCAGACTGTCAGCTGGACCCGCAGACTGTCAGCTTTACCTGCAGACTGTCAGCTTTACCCGCAGACTGTCAGCTTTACCCGCAGTACTGTCGGCTTTACCGCAGGACTGTCGGCTTTACCCGCAGACTGTCAGCTGTACCCGCAGACTGTCAGCTTTACCCGCAGACTGTCAGCTTTACCTGCAGACTGTCAGCTTTACCCGCAGACTGTCAGCTTTACCCGCAGACTGTCAGCTTTACCCGCAGACTGTCAGCTTTACCCGCAGACTGTCAGCTTTACCCGCAGACTGTCGGCTTTACCCGCAGACTGTCAGCTGTACCCGCAGACTGTCAGCTTTACCTGCAGACTGTCAGCTTTACCCGCAGACTGTCGGCTTTACCCGCAGACTGTCAGCTTTACCCGCAGACTGTCAGCTTTACCCGCAGACTGTCAGCTTTACCCGCAGACTGTCAGCTTTACCCGCAGACTGTCGGCTTTACCCGCAGACTGTCAGCTTTACCTGCAGACTGTCAGCTTTACCCGCAGACTGTCAGCTTTACCCGCAGACTGTCAGCTTTACCCGCAGACTGTCAGCTTTACCCGCAGACTGTCGGCTTTACCCGCAGACTGTCAGCTGTACCCGCAGACTGTCAGCTTTACCTGCAGACTGTCAGCTTTACCCGCAGACTGTCGGCTTTAACCGCAGACTGTCAGCTTTACCCGCAGACTGTCGGCCTTACCCGCAGACTGTCAGCTGTACCCGCAGACTGTCAGCTTTACCCGCAGACTGTCAGCTTTACCTGCAGACTGTCAGCTTTACCCCGCAGACTGTCAGCTTTACCCGCAGACTGTCAGCTTTACCCGCAGACTGTCAGCTTTACCCGCAGACTGTCAGCTCTACCTGCGGACTGTCAGCTGTACCCGCAGACTGTCAGCCTTACCCGCAGACTGTCAGCTGTACCCGCAGACTGTCAGCTGTACCCGCAGACTGTCAGCTTTACCCGCAGACTGTCAGCTTTACCCGCAGACTGTCAGCTGTACCCGCAGACTGTCGGCTTTACCTGCAGACTGTCAGCTGGACCCGCAGACTGTCAGCTTACCTGCAGACTGTCAGCTTTACCCGCAGACTGTCAGCTTACCCGCAGACTGTCAGGCTTTACCCGCAGACTGTCGGCTTTACCCGCAGACTGTCGGCTTACCCGCAGACTGTCAGCTGTACCCGCAGACTGTCAGCTTTACCCGCAGACTGTCAGCTTTACCTGCAGACTGTCAGCTTTACCCGCAGACTGTCAGCTTTACCCGCAGACTGTCAGCTTTACCCCGCAGACTGTCAGCTTTACCCGCAGACTGTCGGCTTTACCCGCAGACTGTCAGCTGTACCCGCAGACTGTCAGCTTTACCTGCAGACTGTCAGCTTTACCCGCAGACTGTCGGCTTTACCCGCAGACTGTCAGCTTTACCCGCAGACTGTCAGCTTTACCCGCAGACTGTCAGCTGTACCCGCAGACTGTCAGCTTTACCCGCAGACTGTCAGCTTTACCTGCAGACTGTCAGCTTTACCCGCAGACTGTCAGCTTTACCCGCAGACTGTCAGCTTTACCCGCAGACTGTCAGCTTTACCCGCAGACTGTCAGCTCTACCTGCGGACTGTCAGCTGTACCCGCAGACTGTCAGCCTTACCCGCAGACTGTCAGCTGTACCCGCAGACTGTCAGCTGTACCCGCAGACTGTCAGCTTTACCCGCAGACTGTCAGCTTTACCCGCAGACTGTCAGCTGTACCCGCAGACTGTCAGCTTTACCCGCAGACTGTCGGCTTTACCCGCAGACTGTCAGCTTTACCCGCAGACTGTCAGCTGTAATCTGAGGGATTTACATCCAAATCAGGTGACCGGTGCAGGAATTACAGCAGTTGCATCTGTGCCTCCCACTTGTTACGGGACCAGAAGTAATGGGACAGAATAATAATCATAAATCAAACTGTCACTTCTCAATACTTGGTTACAAATCCTTTGCCGTCAATTACAGCCTGAAGTCTGGAACACATAGACATCCCCAGACGCTGGTCTCATCCCTGGTGACGCTCGGCCCGGCCTCTCCTGCCACTGTCTTCAGCTCCTGCTTGTTCTTGGGGCATTTTCCCTTCAGTTTTGTCTTCAGCAAGTGAAATGCTCAATCGGATCCAGGTCCGGGGATTGACTCGGCCATTGCAGAACATTCCACTGCTTTCCCTTAAACTCTTTGGTTGCTTTTGCAGTTTGCTTTGGGTCGTTGTCCATCTGCCCTGTGAAGCGCCGTCCAATGAGTTCTGAGGCATTGGGCTGAATATGAGCAGATAATATTGCCCGAAACACTTCAGAATCCATCCTGCTGCTTCTGTCAGCAGTCACATCATCAATAAATACCAGAGAAGCAGTTCCATTGGCACCATACATGCCCACGCCATGACACTGCCACCACCATGCTTCACTGATGAGGTGGTATGCTTAGGACCATGAGCAGCTCCTCTCCTTCTCCATACTCTTCTCTTCCCATCGCTCTGGTACACGTTGATCTTGGTCTCATCCGTCCATAGGATGTTGTTCCAGAACTGTGAAGGCTTTTTTAGATGTCGTTTGGCAAACTCTGATCTGGCCTTCCTGTTTGAGGCTCACCAATGGTTTCCATCTTGTGGTGAACCCTCTGTATTCACTCTGGTGAAGTCTTCTCCTGATTGTTGACTCTGACACACATACACCTACCTCCTGGAGAGTGTTCTTGATCCGGCCAACTGTTGTGAAGGGTGTCTTCTTCACCAGGGAAAGAATTCTTCGCTCATCCACCACAGTTGTTTTCCGTGGTCTTCCGGGTCTTTTGGTGTTGCCGAGCTCAACGCTGCGTTCCTTCTTTTTAGGAATGTTCCAGACAGTTGTTTTGGCCGCGCCTGATGTTTTTGCTATCTCTCTGATGGGTTTGTGGTGTTTTTCAGCCTAATGACGCCTTCACTGATATAGTGACCGCTCTTTGGATCTCATCTTGAGAGTTAACAGATTCCAAATGCAGATAGCAGACTGGAAATGACCTCTGGACCTTGTATCTGCTGATTGTAATTGGGATAATGAGGGAATAACACACAGCGGCCATGGAGCAGCCGAGAGGACAATTGTCCCATTACTTCTGGTCCCTTAACAGGTGGGAGGCACAGATGCAACTGCTGTAATTCCTGCACCGGTCACCTGATGTGGATGTAAATCCCTCACATTACAGCCGACAGTCTGCAGGTAAAGCTGACAGTCTGCGGGTAAAGCCGACAGTCTGCGGGTAGGGCCGACAGTCTGCGGGTAGGGCCGACAGTCTGCGGGTAGGGCCGACAGTCTGCGGGTAGGGCCGACAGTCTGCGGGTAAGGCCGACAGTCTGCGGGTAAGGCCGACAGTCTGCGGGTAAGGCCGACAGTCTGCGGGTAAGGCCGACAGTCTGCTGGTAGAGCCGACAGTCTGCGGGTAGAGCCGTCAGTCTGCGGGTAGAGCCGACAGTCTGCGGGTAGAGCCGACAGTCTGCGGGTAAAGCCGACAGTCTGCGGGTAAAGCTTACAGTCTGCGGGTAGAGCGCATCTTGTCTGCTTCACTTCACATCCATTGTGGTGGTGTATAGAGCCAAAAATGTTACAATTGTGTCCATGTCCCAATATTTATGGACCTGACTGTACATGTGTGATATTACACTGTGCGGCCTCTGTATTACATGTGTGATATTACACTGTGCGCCCTCTGTATTACATGTGTGATATTACACTGTGCGGCCTCTGTATTACATGTGTGATATTACACTGTGCGCCCTCTGTATTACATGTGTTATATTACACTGTGCGGTCTCTGTATTACATGTGTGATATACACTGTGCAGCCTCTGTATTACATGTGTGATATTACACTGTGCGGCCTCTGTATTACATGTGTGATATTACACTGTGCGGCACTCTGTATTACATGTGATATTACACTGTGCGGTCTCTGTATTACAATGTGTGATATTACACTGTGCGCCCTCGTATTACATGTGTGATATTACACTGTGCGGCCTCTGTATTACATGTGTGATATTACGCTGTGCGCCCTCTGTAGTACATGTGTGATATACACTGTGCAGCCTCATGTATTACATGTGTGATATTACACTGTGCGGCCTCTGTATTACATGTGTGATATTACACTGTGCGCCCTCTGTATTACATGTGTGATATTACACTGTGCGGCCTCTGTATTACATGTGTGATATTACACTGTGCGGCCTCTGTATTACATGTGTGATATTACACTGTGCGGCCTCTGTATTACATGTGTGATATTACACTGTGCGGCCTCTGTATTACATGTGATATTACACTGTGCGGCCTCTGTATTACATGTGTGATATTACACTGTGCGGCCTCTGTATTACATGTGTGATATTACACTGTGCGGCCTCTGTATTACATGTGTGATATACACTGTGCGGCCTCTGTATTACATGTGTGATATTACACTGTGCGGCCTCTGTATTACATGTGTGATATTACACTGTGCGGCCTCTGTATTACATGTGTGATATTACACTGTGCGGCCTCTGTATTACATGTGTGATATTACACTGTGCGGCCTCTGTATTACATGTGTGATATTACACTGTGCGGCCTCTGTATTACATGTGTGATATTACACTGTGCGGCCTCTGTACATGTGTGATATTACACTGTGCGGCCTCTGTATTACATGTGTGATATTACACTGTGCGGCCTCTGTATTACATGTGTGATATTACACTGTGCGGCCTCTGTATTACATGTGTGATATTACACTGTGCGGCCTCTGTATTACATGTGTGATATTACACTGTGCGGCCTCTGTATTACATGTGTGATATTACACTGTGCGGCCTCTGTATTACATGTGTGATATTACACTGTGCGGCCTCTGTATTACATGTGTGATATTACACTGTGCGGCCTCTGTATTACATGTGTGATATTACACTGTGCGGCCTGTATTACATGTGTGATATTACACTGTGCGGCCTCTGTATTACATGTGTGATATTACACTGTGCGGCCTCTGTATTACATGTGTGATATTACACTGTGCGGCCTCTGTATTACATGTGTGATATTACACTGTGCGGCCTCTGTATTACATGTGTGATATTACACTGTGCGGCCTCTGTATTACATGTGTGATATTACACTGTGCTCTGTATTACATGTGTGATATTGTGCGGCCTCTGTATTACATGTGTGATATTACACTGTGCGGCCTCTGTATTACATGTGTGATATTACACTGTGCGGCCTCTGTATTACATGTGTGATATTACACTGTGCGGCCTCTGTATTACATGTGTGATATTACACTGTGCGGTCCTCTGTATTACATGTGTGATATTACACCTGTGCGGCCTCTGTATTACATGTGTGATATTACACTGTGCGCCCTCATGTATTACATGTGTGATATTACACTGTGCGGCCTCTGTATTACATGTGTGATATTACACTGTGCGGCCTCTGTATTACATGTGTGATATTACACTGTGCGGCCTCTGTATTACATGTGTGATATTACACTGTGCGGCCCTCTGTATTACATGTGTGATATTACACTGTGCGGCCCTTTCTGTGTGTATTACACTGTGCGGCCTCTGTATTAACATGTGATATTACACTGTGCGGCCTCTGTATTACATGTGTGATATTACACTGTGCGCCTCTGTATTACATGTGTGATATTACACTGTGCGGTCTCTGTATTACATGTGTGATATTACACTGTGCGGCCTCTGTATTACATGTGTGATAGTTACACTGTGCGGTCCTCTGTATTACATGTGTGATATTACACTGTGCGGCCTCTGTATTACATGTGTGATATTACACTGTGCGCCTCTGTATTACATGTGTGATATTACACTGTGCGGCCTCTGTATTACATGTGTGATATTACACTGTGCGGCCTCTGTATTACATGTGTGATATTACACTGTGCGGCCTCTGTATTACATGTGTGATATTACACTGTGCGGCCTCTGTATTACATGTGTGATATTACACTGTGCGGCCTCTGTATTACATGTGTGATATTACACTGTGCGGCCTCTGTATTACATGTGTGATATTACACTGTGCGGCCTCTGTATTACATGTGTGATATTACACTGTGCGGCCTCTGTATTACATGTGTGATATTACACTGTGCGGCCTCTGTATTACATGTGTGATATTACACTGTGCGGTCTGTATTACATGTGTGATATTACACTGTGCGGCCTCTGTATTACATGTGTGATATTACACTGTGCGCTGTCTGTATTACATGTGTGATATTACACTGTGCGGCCTCTGTATTACATGTGTGATATTACACTGTGCGGCCTCTGTATTACATGTGTGATATTACACTGTGCGGCCTCTGTATTACATGTGTGATATTACACTGTGCGGCCTCTGTATTACATGTGTGATATTACACTGTGCGGCCTCTGTATTACATGTGTGATATTACACTGTGCGGCCTCTGTATTACATGTGTGATATTACACTGTGCGGCTCTGTATTACATGTGTGATATTACACTGTGCGGCCTCTGTATTACATGTGTGATATTACACTGTGCGGCCTCTGTATTACATGTGTGATATTACACTGTGCGGCCTCTGTATTACATGTGTGATATTACACTGTGCGGCCTCTGTATTACATGTGTGATATTACACTGTGCGGCCTCTGTATTACATGTGTGATATTACACTGTGCGGCCTCTGTATTACATGTGTGATATTACACTGTGCGGCCTCTGTATTACATGTGTGATATTACACTGTGCGGTCCTCTGTATTACATGTGTGATATATAACACGTGCGGTCCTCTGTATTACATGTGTGATATTACACTGTGCGGTCTCTGTATTACATGTGTGATTATTACACTGTGCGGCTCTCTGTATTACATGTATGATATTACACTGTGCGGCCTCTGTATTACATGTGTGATATTACACTGTGCGGTCTCTGTATCCATGTGTGATATTACACTGTGCGGTCTCTGTATTACATGTTAGATATTACACTGTGCGGCCTCTGTATTACATGTGTGATATTTACACTGGCGGCCTCGTATTACATGTAGTGATATTACACTGTGCGGTCTCTGTATTACATGTGTGATATTTACACTGTGCGGTCCTCTGTATTACATGTGTGATATTACACTGTGCGGTCTCTGTATACATGTGTGATATTACACTGTGCGGTCCTCTGTATTACATGTGTGATATTACACTGTTAGGGTCTCTGTATTACATGTGTGATATTACACTGTGCGGTCTCTATATTACATGTGTGATATTACACTGTGCGGTCTCGGGTATTACATGTGTGATATACACTGTGCGGCCTCTGTATTACATGTGTGATATTACACTGTGCGGGCCTCTGTATACATGTGTGATATTACGCTGTGGCGGTCCTCTGTATTACATGTGTGATATTACACTGTGCGGCCTACTGTATTACATGTGTGATATTACACTGTGCGGCCTCTTATTACATGTGTGATATTACACTGTGCGCATCTGTATTACCTGTGTGATATTACACTGTGCGGTCTCTATATTACATGTGTGATATTACACTGTGCGGCCTCTGTATTACATGTGTGATATTACACTGTGCGGCCTCTGTATTACATGTGTGATATTACACTGTGCGGTCCTCTGTATTACATGTGTGATATTACCTGTGCGGTCTCATATATTACATGTGTGATATTACGCTGTGCGGCTCTGTATTACATGTGTGATATTACACTGTGCGGCCTCTGTATTACATGTGTGATATTACACTGTGCGGCTCTGTATTACATGTGTGATATTACACTGTGCGGCCTCTGTATTACATGTGTGATATTACACTGTGCGGCCTCTGTATTACATGTGTGATATTACACTGTGCGGCCTCTGTATTACATGTGTGATATTACACTGTGCGGCCTCTGTATTACATGTGTGATATTACACTGTGCGGCCTCTGTATTACATGTGTGATATTACACTGTGCGGCCTCTGTATTACATGTGTGATATTACACTGTGCGGCCTCTGTATTACATGTGTGATATTACACTGTGCGGCTCTGTATTACATGTGTGATATTACACTGTGCGGCCTCTGTATTACATGTGTGATATTACACTGTGCGGCCTCTGTATTACATGTGTGATATTACACTGTGCGGCCTCTGTATTACATGTGTGATATTACACTGTGCGGCCTGTATTACATGTGAGATATTACACTGTGTGAGGTCTGTATTACATGTGTGATATTACACTGTGCGGCCTCTGTATTACATGTTTCCCCTATCGTCCTCCGGCAGCACAGCATGGGTTAATAGTTGGTCATCTTCTCTCTAGGACCGCCCACCTAGTAAAACAAATAATCAATTAATCAAGCTAATAGCCTCCCCTATAAGGGTCACCTCCCCGAATGCCTCGGCGTTTTTTATTTGTCCCCTTCTCAGAGGATGTAGCCCACCGTCAGGAAGATTTCTCTGGCCGCAATACCTTGACACGGTTATGGCCGTGGGAGTGGGAATAGCCACGGTGTTCCCTGGCTCCACTCCCGACCGCTTTAAGCGCCATCCCTGAAGCCCTGGTCTTCAGCAGCAGGTCCCAGGTCTCCGGAGCGCAGCGCGACCGGAAGTCTGAAGCTGAACTTCCGGTTTTTGCGGTGGAACGCACCGTGACACGCAGGCGCTTCCGGATGACGTCACAGACGCACCCGGACCTGTTTGAGCGCCAAATTCAAACCTGGAAGGTATTTAAAGCGGATTTTAGCTGGAGCTCGGTGCCCTGGTACCAGGCAGCAGAGCTCCAGCATTGCAGAGGTATATGTGATCCCTCACACTGTCAGGAGATGGATGCCTTCTCCTTTTTGCCTCTATAATTTACTTATCTTCCCTTGAATTGCAGATGTCCACCGCATCAAGCAGGGGGGAAAAGAGAGCCAGAAAGAGCAGACACAGGATGTGTCTGGCCTGTGAACAGCCGCTCCCTGATGAGTTCCCGCACGATCTGTGTGTCAGGTGTCACCGCGATATGCAACATTCCTCGCCATCCAAAAAGAAACAGAGGTCGCAATCGTCTCTCTGTATTTCGTGTCTCCACCAGTTACCCGCGGAACACTCCTCCAATATTTGTGAGAATTGTACTCAGCCTGATAATCCGTCAGATGCCGAAACAGCGAAGATTATGTCTCTATTTAAAGAGTTCCTTAAACAATCTAAAAAGAAAAAGTCTAAGAAGCCGTGTTTATCCCCATCAACTTCCGAGGAATCGCTTCGGTCGGAAGGCGAGATTTCTACCGATTCAGATACACACTTCATTGAAGATAATTTTTTATTTAATAAAAAGGATGCAAACCGTTTAATAAAGGAAGTTAAAATATCATGGAAGCCAGTAAGGAGAAATCCGGTACTCGTGAGGAAGATGACCTCTTCTATTTTCCTAAGAAGAAGGCTCCCGTGTTTCCCAGCCACCCGGTCCTAGATGCAATAATGCATAAAGAATGGGAGCAACCGGTAGGCAGAATTAATCTAGGATCTAGATTCAAGAACATCTACAAAACTGATCCTGCGGAATCTACAAGTTGGGAGTCTCCCGCCAGAGTGGATGCAGCCGTAACCAGATTAACAAGAAAATCTTTCTTCCCTTCAGATGATTCAGCATTGTTAAAAGACCCTATGGAGAAAAAGGCAGATGCTCTGCTTAAGAGATTACATACATATCTCGCGTCTATGAATAAAGCAGCTATGGTCACGGTACCTGTAGCCTGTGCTCTGAGGGTTTGGCTCAGCCAATTAGGCAGAGATATCGAAGATGGCGTCGCCAGGGAGGATCTCTTCCGACAACTACCGTCTTTGAATCTGGCGGCAGAATTTCTTTGCGACTTTCCTGTTGACTCCTTAAGGCTCATTGCTAAAAACATGGCACTTGCTAATTCTGTTAGAAGAGCCATATGGCTAAAGCTCTGGTCTGGAGACCCCTCTTCAAAGAGCAACCTATGTTCCCTTCCGTTCGAACCAGGCAAATTATTCGGCTCTCATCTCGACAAGCTTCTTGAGGCCAATATGGAAGATAAAGCTTTAAGTTTTCCTCAGCCTAAACGTAGAGAGAGAAGATTTTTTCGTCCCTACAGGGGTCAAGATTCCAGAAGATCTACCTTTAGAGGCCGATCCAGTCGTGGAAGATCTGACCGTAGAACCTGGGTTCCTACGGAGAAGTCTAGAAAGAAAACAGAAGATAACAAGCCTTCCAAACATGACTTCTGACGCCAGAGGTCAGGAAGTGGGAGGACGCCTGGCATTCTTCTACCCCAAATGGCAGCAGATTACCTCGGATTGTTGGGCGCTGAATGTGGTTCGCAATGGCTATGCCCTAGAGTTCAACCGTCTACCAAGAGACAGGTTTCTTCTCAACGATGGGAGAGACCTAAAGATCATCCAGCTTTTAAAAGAGTTCGTAGAAAAAGGAGCCTTAGAACCAGTTCCAGTTCAGCAAGAATATGCAGGCGTCTACTCCAGAGTCTTTTGTGTTCCCAAACCCGATGGAAAAAGCCGCTTAATTATAGATCTCCGCTATGTGAACCGTTACATGAAAAAGATCCATTTCAAAATGGAAACGATAAGGTCCATTACTGCGGTTCTCAGGAAGAATCAGTTTATGTCCTCTCTGGACTTAAAGGACGCATACCTCCACATTCCGATCCAGTTGCAGTCAAGAAAATACTTGAGAGTCGCCATCAGGATGGGGAAGAGAACGCTGCATTTCCAATTCAAGGCTCTCCCGTTCGGCTTGTGTTCTGCCCCAAGGATCTTCACCAAGATTGCTGTCGTTGTTGTTGTGGAGCTTCGTCTTCAGGGGGTTCAGATCTTCCCTTATTTGGACGACTGGCTTGTCGTGGCAGAGTCAGAGAGTCGTCTGCAGCATCATCTAGAAGAAACCATAAGACTTCTCCAGTCTGTAGGTTTCCTGGTAAACTGGGGAAAATCCGATCTGATTCCTTCCACTTCCAAGATTTTTCTCGGCTTCTTGATAGACACAGTCTCCATGAAATTATACCTTCCTCTACCAAAGGTGGAGTTATTAAAAAAGGAAGTAAAGACACTAATGTCTCTGCCGTCACCGTCCGTCCACAGAGTCATGAAGACACTGGGACATCTGACAGCTGTTGCGGATGCAGTACCTTGGGCGAATATCCACACCCGGGATCTCCAGCAGAATTTACTCCAGACTTGGCGGCGCAGTCGTTACCAGTTGGGGGCAAAGGTGAAGTTATCCTCCTACACAGTACAGAGCCTCAAATGGTGGCTTCACTCAAGCAATCTGATCAAAGGGAAGAAATTCCAGTTTCTCTCTTCGGTAACCATCACGACGGATGCATCTGGCCAGGGCTGGGGAGCGCACCTCCAGAACAAATGGGTGCAAGGCCGCTGGTCCTCCAAGGAAATGAAACAATCTTCAAATTACAAAGAATTGAAAGCTGTAATGTTAGCACTGTACAAATTCAAGACCGAGGTATCTGGGAAGTCAGTGCTGATCCGTTCAGACAATCTTGTCACAGTATTCTACTTAAACAAGCAAGGGGGCACGAGAAGCAGGTCCCTGCTGCAGTTATGCAAGAAGATTTTCAGCTGGGCGGAATCACATCTTGCAGAGTTGAAAGCGCTGCATATCAGAGGATCCTCGAATACTCAAGCGGATCTTCTGAGCAGGAAGATAGTCAACCAAGCGGACTGGGAACTAAATCCTATTGTCTTCCAGAGCATTGTAGCCAAGTGGGGTTGTCCGTCCTGGGATCTGATGGCGTCCGCAACGAACAAGAAGTTAAGCAAGTTCTGTTCTCTGAAGATCTCCGACAATCCTGCAGTGGTAGATGCTTTCTCAATGAATTGGAAGAACCTTTCTGCCTACGTTTTTCCCCCAGTTCCTCTCATTCCGAAGACATTACGGAAAATAGTAGAAGAAAAACCTTTATTTGTGATAATGATAACCCCGTTCTGGCCAAGGAGGTCGTGGTTCCCGCTCCTGCTCCATCTGTCCAGGGGAGAATTCTGGAAGCTCCCTCCACGTCCGGATCTGCTTCTCCAGAATGGCCTATATCATCAAAATCTAGACCGTTTACATCTTACAGCCTGGAAGTTGAAAGATCTAAGCTAGAAGCAGAAGGTCTCTCACAATCTGTCATAAATACTCTGCTTGCCTCTCGCAAAGACTCGACTAACAGGAAATATTCTAAAATATGGAGGAAATTTGTTTCCTGGAGTTCTGATTCGGGCCACAATGACCTCGATGTCTCTTCAGTGCTGCAATTTCTACAGGATGGTTTTCAGAAAGGTCTCAAACCAAACACGTTGAGAGCCCATATGACGGCCATTAACTCTATGACAGAAAATAGATTCCTTCATCACCCTCTAATCCTCAGGTTCTTCAAAGCAGTTAGAAGACTGCAACCTGTACATAGGGACCCTACACCTATCTGGGACCTTTCCTTAGTCCTAAAGAGGCTTACCTCAGCACCTTTTGAGCCTTTACAAGATGTAGATCTCAAATGGCTTTCTTATAAAGCTCTTTTTTTGACGGCCGTCACTTCCGCTAAGAGGCTCGGAGAACTACAAGCCTTGTCATCCAGATCTCCCTATGTACGCTTTTTACCAGACGGAGTCCTACTGCGTACAATTCCGACTTTCCTGCCGAAAGTGCCTTCTTCAGCTAACAAGAACAGGGAATCATTTCTCCCGGTATTTTTTCCTGATCCGATTAATGAACAACAGGTACTTCTTAATACTCTAGATGTTAAAAGAACATTACAGATCTACCTCCAAAGAACTAAAGACTTCAGGAAGACCGAAAATCTTTTTGTTCTCTTCGCTGGTCCAAGAAAGGGACAACTGCCTTCTAAGGACTCTCTTGCGAGGTGGATAAAATCCACAATTATGGAAGCCTATTCTCTTGAAGCCGTGCCTCCACCCTTTCCAATCAAGGCCCATTCCACCAGAGCTGCAGCAACCTCCTGGGCAGAAATGGCGCAAGTTCCCATTGAAGAGATTTGCAATGCCGCATCATGGTCCTCGTCTCTGACGTTTGCTAAACACTATCGTCTGGACATCAATGCTAGGAGCTCAGCCTTTGGTACTGGGGTTTTGTCAGCAGCCGTGGATGAAAGTCCCTCCCTATGAGATCTATAAAAATCCCATGCTGTGCTGCCGGAGGACGATAGGGGAAAGGAAAAATTCTTACCGGGATTTTACTTTCCTTGAGTCCGGAGGCAGCACAAGTATACCCTCCCTAATAAATTGTTTTCTTTTGCACTTATGTTTGAGTCTCTATTTTTTAAACACGCCGAGGCATTCGGGGAGGTGACCCTTATAGGGGAGGCTATTAGCTTGATTAATTGATTATTTGTTTTACTAGGTGGGCGGTCCTAGAGAGAAGATGACCAACTATTAACCCATGCTGTGCTGCCTCCGGACTCAAGGAAAGTAAAATCCCGGTAAGAATTTTTCCTGTGATATTACACTGTAGGGTCTCTGTATTACATGTGTGATATTACACTGTGCGGTCTCTATATTACATGTGTGATATTACACTGTAGGGTCTCTGTATTACATGTGTGATATTACACTGTGCGGTCTCTGTATTACATGTGTGATATTACACTGTGCGGCCTCTGTATTACATGTGTGATATTACACTGTAGGGTCTCTGTATTACATGTGTGATATTACACTGTGCGGTCTCTATATTACATGTGTGATATTACACTGTGCGCCCTCTGTATTACATGTGTGATATTACACTGTGCGGCCTCTGTATTACATGTGTGATATTACACTGTGCGGTCTCTGTATTACATGTGTGATATTACACTGTGCGGTCTCTGTATTACATGTGTGATATTACACTGTGCGGTCTCTGTATTACATGTGTGATATTACACTGTGCGGTCTCTGTATTACATGTGTGATATTACACTGTGCGGCCTCTGTATTACATGTGTGATATTACACTGTAGGGTCTCTGTATTACATGTGTGATATTACACTGTGCGGTCTCTATATTACATGTGTGATATTACACTGTGCGCCCTCTGTATTACATGTGTGATATTACACTGTGCGCCCTCTGTATTACATGTGTGATATTACACTGTGCGGTCTCTGTATTACATGTGTGATATTACAAAGGGAGTGTCTGTATTACATGTGTGATATTACACTGTGCGCTGTCTGTATTACATGTGTGATATTACACTGTGCGGCCTCTGTATTACATGTGTGATATTACACTGTGCGCCCTCTGTATTACATGTGTGATATTACACTGTGCGGTCTCTGTATTACATGTATGATATTACACTGTGCGGCCTCTGTATTACATGTGTGATATTACACTGTGCGGTCTCTGTATTACATGTGTGATATTACACTGTGCGGCCTCTGTATTACATGTATGATATTACACTGTGCGGCCTCTGTATTACATGTGTGATATTACACTGTGCGGCCTCTGTATTACATGTGTGATATTACACTGTGCGGTCTCTGTATTACATGTATGATATTACACTGTGCGGCCTCTGTATTACATGTGTGATATTACACTGTGCGCCCTCTGTATTACATGTGTGATATTACACTGTGCGGCCTCTGTATTACATGTGTGATATTACACTGTGCGGTCTCTGTATTACATGTATGATATTACACTGTGCGGCCTCTGTATTACATGTGTGATATTACACTGTGCGGTCTCTGTATTACATGTGTGATATTACACTGTGCGGTCTCTGTATTACATGTATGATATTACACTGTGCGGCCTCTGTATTACATGTGTGATATTACACTGTGCGGCCTCTGTATTACATGCGTGATATTACACTGTGCGGCCTCTGTATTACATGTGTGATATTACACTGTGCGGTCTCTGTATTACATGTATGATATTACACTGTGCGGCCTCTGTATTACATGTGTGATATTACACTGTGCGGTCTCTGTATTACATGTGTGATATTACACTGTGCGGTCTCTGTATTACATGTGTGATATTACACTGTGCGGCCTCTGTATTACATGTGTGATATTACACTGTAGGGTCTCTGTATTACATGTGTGATATTACACTGTGCGGTCTCTATATTACATGTGTGATATTACACTGTGCGCCCTCTGTATTACATGTGTGATATTACACTGTGCGGCCTCTGTATTACATGTGTGATATTACACTGTGCGGTCTCTGTATTACATGTGTGATATTACACTGTGCGGTCTCTGTATTACATGTGTGATATTACACTGTGCGGCCTCTGTATTACATGTGTGATATTACACTGTAGGGTCTCTGTATTACATGTGTGATATTACACTGTGCGGTCTCTATATTACATGTGTGATATTACACTGTGCGGTCTCTGTATTACATGTGTGATATTACACTGTGCGGCCTCTGTATTACATGTGTGATATTATACTGTGCGGTGTCTGTATTACATGTGTGATATTATACTGTGCGGCCTCTGTATTACATGTGTGATATTATACTGTGCGGTGTCTGTATTACATGTGTGATATTACACTGTGCGGCCTCTGTATTACATGTGTGATATTACACTGTGCGCTGTCTGTATTACATGTGTGATATTACACTGTGCGGTCTCTGTATTACATGTATGATATTACACTGTGCGGCCTCTGTATTACATGTGTGATATTACACTGTGCGGCCTCTGTATTACATGTGTGATATTACACTGTGCGGTCTCTGTATTACATGTATGATATTACACTGTGCGGCCTCTGTATTACATGTGTGATATTACACTGTGCGGTCTCTGTATTACATGTGTGATATTACACTGTGCGGTCTCTGTATTACATGTGTGATATTACACTGTGCGGCCTCTGTATTACATGTGTGATATTACACTGTAGGGTCTCTGTATTCCATGTGTGATATTACACTGTGCGGTCTCTATATTACATGTGTGATATTACACTGTGCGGCCTCTGTATTACATGTGTGATATTACACTGTGCGGCCTCTGTATTACATGTGTGATATTACACTGTGCGGTCTCTGTATTACATGTGTGATATTACACTGTGCGGTCTCTATATTACATGTGTGATATTACGCTGTGCGGTCTCTATATTACATGTGTGATATTACGCTGTGCGCCCTCTGTATTACATGTGTGATATTACACTGTGCGGTCTCTGTATTACATGTGTGATATTACACTGTGCGGCCTCTGTATTACATGTGTGATATTACACTGTGCGGCCTCTGTATTCCATGTGTGATATTACACTGTGCGGCCTCTGTATTACATGTGTGATATTACACTGTGCGGCCTCTGTATTACATGTGTGATATTACACTGTGCGGCCTCTGTATTACATGTGTGATATTACACTGTGCGGCCTCTGTATTACATGTGTGATATTACACTGTGCGGCCTCTGTATTACATGTGTGATATTACGCTGTGCGGTCTCTGTATTACATGTGTGATATTACACTGTGCGGCCTCTGTATTACATGTGTGATATTACACTGTGCGGCCTCTGTATTACATGTGTGATATTACACTGTGCGGCCTCTGTATTACATGTGTGATATTACGCTGTGCGGTGTCTGTATTACATGTGAGATATTACACTGTGTGAGGTCTGTATTACATGTGTGATATTACACTGTGCGGCCTCTGTATTACATGTTTCCCCTATCGTCCTCCGGCAGCACAGCATGGGTTAATAGTTGGTCATCTTCTCTCTAGGACCGCCCACCTAGTAAAACAAATAATCAATTAATCAAGCTAATAGCCTCCCCTATAAGGGTCACCTCCCCGAATGCCTCGGCGTTTTTTATTTGTCCCCTTCTCAGAGGATGTAGCCCACCGTCAGGAAGATTTCTCTGGCCGCAATACCTTGACACGGTTATGGCCGTGGGAGTGGGAATAGCCACGGTGTTCCCTGGCTCCACTCCCGACCGCTTTAAGCGCCATCCCTGAAGCCCTGGTCTTCAGCAGCAGGTCCCAGGTCTCCGGAGCGCAGCGCGACCGGAAGTCTGAAGCTGAACTTCCGGTTTTTGCGGTGGAACGCACCGTGACACGCAGGCGCTTCCGGATGACGTCACAGACGCACCCGGACCTGTTTGAGCGCCAAATTCAAACCTGGAAGGTATTTAAAGCGGATTTTAGCTGGAGCTCGGTGCCCTGGTACCAGGCAGCAGAGCTCCAGCATTGCAGAGGTATATGTGATCCCTCACACTGTCAGGAGATGGATGCCTTCTCCTTTTTGCCTCTATAATTTACTTATCTTCCCTTGAATTGCAGATGTCCACCGCATCAAGCAGGGGGGAAAAGAGAGCCAGAAAGAGCAGACACAGGATGTGTCTGGCCTGTGAACAGCCGCTCCCTGATGAGTTCCCGCACGATCTGTGTGTCAGGTGTCACCGCGATATGCAACATTCCTCGCCATCCAAAAAGAAACAGAGGTCGCAATCGTCTCTCTGTATTTCGTGTCTCCACCAGTTACCCGCGGAACACTCCTCCAATATTTGTGAGAATTGTACTCAGCCTGATAATCCGTCAGATGCCGAAACAGCGAAGATTATGTCTCTATTTAAAGAGTTCCTTAAACAATCTAAAAAGAAAAAGTCTAAGAAGCCGTGTTTATCCCCATCAACTTCCGAGGAATCGCTTCGGTCGGAAGGCGAGATTTCTACCGATTCAGATACACACTTCATTGAAGATAATTTTTTATTTAATAAAAAGGATGCAAACCGTTTAATAAAGGAAGTTAAAAATATCATGGAAGCCAGTAAGGAGAAATCCGGTACTCGTGAGGAAGATGACCTCTTCTATTTCCCTAAGAAGAAGGCCCCCGTGTTTCCCAGCCACCCGGTCCTAGATGCAATAATGCATAAAGAATGGGAGCAACCGGTAGGCAGAATTAATCTAGGATCTAGATTCAAGAACATCTACAAAACTGATCCTGCGGAATCTACAAGTTGGGAGTCTCCCGCCAGAGTGGATGCAGCCGTAACCAGATTAACAAGAAAATCTTTCTTCCCTTCAGACGATTCGGCATTGTTAAAAGACCCTATGGAGAAAAAGGCAGATGCTCTGCTTAAGAGATTACATACATATCTCGCGTCTATGAATAAAGCAGCTATGGTCACGGTACCTGTAGCCTGTGCTCTGAGGGTTTGGCTCAGCCAATTAGGCAGAGATATCGAAGATGGCGTCGCCAGGGAGGATCTCTTCCGACAACTACCGTCTTTGAATCTGGCGGCAGAATTTCTTTGCGACTTTCCTGTTGACTCCTTAAGGCTCATTGCTAAAAACATGGCACTTGCTAATTCTGTTAGAAGAGCCATATGGCTAAAGCTCTGGTCTGGAGACCCCTCTTCAAAGAGCAACCTATGTTCCCTTCCGTTCGAACCAGGCAAATTATTCGGCTCTCATCTCGACAAGCTTCTTGAGGCCAATATGGAAGATAAAGCTTTAAGTTTTCCTCAGCCTAAACGTAGAGAGAGAAGATTTTTTCGTCCCTACAGGGGTCAAGATTCCAGAAGATCTACCTTTAGAGGCCGATCCAGTCGTGGAAGATCTGACCGTAGAACCTGGGTTCCTACGGAGAAGTCTAGAAAGAAAACAGAAGATAACAAGCCTTCCAAACATGACTTCTGACGCCAGAGGTCAGGAAGTGGGAGGACGCCTGGCATTCTTCTACCCCAAATGGCAGCAGATTACCTCGGATTGTTGGGCGCTGAATGTGGTTCGCAATGGCTATGCCCTAGA
The DNA here is from genome assembly GCF_014858855.1 of Bufo gargarizans. NCBI lineage: Eukaryota > Metazoa > Chordata > Amphibia > Anura > Bufonidae > Bufo > Bufo gargarizans. Next base: position 198,120,460 of record NC_058088.1, read on the forward strand.
GTTCAACCGTCTACCAAGAGACAGGTTTCTTCTCAACGATGGGAGAGACCTAAAGATCATCCAGCTTTTAAAAGAGTTCGTAGAAAAAGGAGCCTTAGAACCAGTTCCAGTTCAGCAAGAATATGCAGGCGTCTACTCCAGAGTCTTTTGTGTTCCCAAACCCGATGGAAAAAGCCGCTTAATTATAGATCTCCGCTATGTGAACCGTTACATGAAAAAGATCCATTTCAAAATGGAAACGATAAGGTCCATTACTGCGGTTCTCAGGAAGAATCAGTTTATGTCCTCTCTGGACTTAAAGGACGCATACCTCCACATTCCGATCCAGTTGCAGTCAAGAAAATACTTGAGAGTCGCCATCAGGATGGGGAAGAGAACGCTGCATTTCCAATTCAAGGCTCTCCCGTTCGGCTTGTGTTCTGCCCCAAGGATCTTCACCAAGATTGCTGTCGTTGTTGTTGTGGAGCTTCGTCTTCAGGGGGTTCAGATCTTCCCTTATTTGGACGACTGGCTTGTCGTGGCAGAGTCAGAGAGTCGTCTGCAGCATCATCTAGAAGAAACCATAAGACTTCTCCAGTCTGTAGGTTTCCTGGTAAACTGGGGAAAATCCGATCTGATTCCTTCCACTTCCAAGATTTTTCTCGGCTTCTTGATAGACACAGTCTCCATGAAATTATACCTTCCTCTACCAAAGGTGGAGTTATTAAAAAAGGAAGTAAAGACACTAATGTCTCTGCCGTCACCGTCCGTCCACAGAGTCATGAAGACACTGGGACATCTGACAGCTGTTGCGGATGCAGTACCTTGGGCGAATATCCACACCCGGGATCTCCAGCAGAATTTACTCCAGACTTGGCGGCGCAGTCGTTACCAGTTGGGGGCAAAGGTGAAGTTATCCTCCTACACAGTACAGAGCCTCAAATGGTGGCTTCACTCAAGCAATCTGATCAAAGGGAAGAAATTCCAGTTTCTCTCTTCGGTAACCATCACGACGGATGCATCTGGCCAGGGCTGGGGAGCGCACCTCCAGAACAAATGGGTGCAAGGCCGCTGGTCCTCCAAGGAAATGAAACAATCTTCAAATTACAAAGAATTGAAAGCTGTAATGTTAGCACTGTACAAATTCAAGACCGAGGTATCTGGGAAGTCAGTGCTGATCCGTTCAGACAATCTTGTCACAGTATTCTACTTAAACAAGCAAGGGGGCACGAGAAGCAGGTCCCTGCTGCAGTTATGCAAGAAGATTTTCAGCTGGGCGGAATCACATCTTGCAGAGTTGAAAGCGCTGCATATCAGAGGATCCTCGAATACTCAAGCGGATCTTCTGAGCAGGAAGATAGTCAACCAAGCGGACTGGGAACTAAATCCTATTGTCTTCCAGAGCATTGTAGCCAAGTGGGGTTGTCCGTCCTGGGATCTGATGGCGTCCGCAACGAACAAGAAGTTAAGCAAGTTCTGTTCTCTGAAGATCTCCGACAATCCTGCAGTGGTAGATGCTTTCTCAATGAATTGGAAGAACCTTTCTGCCTACGTTTTTCCCCCAGTTCCTCTCATTCCGAAGACATTACGGAAAATAGTAGAAGAAAAACCTTTATTTGTGATAATGATAACCCCGTTCTGGCCAAGGAGGTCGTGGTTCCCGCTCCTGCTCCATCTGTCCAGGGGAGAATTCTGGAAGCTCCCTCCACGTCCGGATCTGCTTCTCCAGAATGGCCTATATCATCAAAATCTAGACCGTTTACATCTTACAGCCTGGAAGTTGAAAGATCTAAGCTAGAAGCAGAAGGTCTCTCACAATCTGTCATAAATACTCTGCTTGCCTCTCGCAAAGACTCGACTAACAGGAAATATTCTAAAATATGGAGGAAATTTGTTTCCTGGAGTTCTGATTCGGGCCACAATGACCTCGATGTCTCTTCAGTGCTGCAATTTCTACAGGATGGTTTTCAGAAAGGTCTCAAACCAAACACGTTGAGAGCCCATATGACGGCCATTAACTCTATGACAGAAAATAGATTCCTTCATCACCCTCTAATCCTCAGGTTCTTCAAAGCAGTTAGAAGACTGCAACCTGTACATAGGGACCCTACACCTATCTGGGACCTTTCCTTAGTCCTAAAGAGGCTTACCTCAGCACCTTTTGAGCCTTTACAAGATGTAGATCTCAAATGGCTTTCTTATAAAGCTCTTTTTTTGACGGCCGTCACTTCCGCTAAGAGGCTCGGAGAACTACAAGCCTTGTCATCCAGATCTCCCTATGTACGCTTTTTACCAGACGGAGTCCTACTGCGTACAATTCCGACTTTCCTGCCGAAAGTGCCTTCTTCAGCTAACAAGAACAGGGAATCATTTCTCCCGGTATTTTTTCCTGATCCGATTAATGAACAACAGGTACTTCTTAATACTCTAGATGTTAAAAGAACATTACAGATCTACCTCCAAAGAACTAAAGACTTCAGGAAGACCGAAAATCTTTTTGTTCTCTTCGCTGGTCCAAGAAAGGGACAACTGCCTTCTAAGGACTCTCTTGCGAGGTGGATAAAATCCACAATTATGGAAGCCTATTCTCTTGAAGCCGTGCCTCCACCCTTTCCAATCAAGGCCCATTCCACCAGAGCTGCAGCAACCTCCTGGGCAGAAATGGCGCAAGTTCCCATTGAAGAGATTTGCAATGCCGCATCATGGTCCTCGTCTCTGACGTTTGCTAAACACTATCGTCTGGACATCAATGCTAGGAGCTCAGCCTTTGGTACTGGGGTTTTGTCAGCAGCCGTGGATGAAAGTCCCTCCCTATGAGATCTATAAAAATCCCATGCTGTGCTGCCGGAGGACGATAGGGGAAAGGAAAAATTCTTACCGGGATTTTACTTTCCTTGAGTCCGGAGGCAGCACAAGTATACCCTCCCTAATAAATTGTTTTCTTTTGCACTTATGTTTGAGTCTCTATTTTTAAACACGCCGAGGCATTCGGGGAGGTGACCCTTATAGGGGAGGCTATTAGCTTGATTAATTGATTATTTGTTTTACTAGGTGGGGCGGTCCTAGAGAGAAGATGACCAACTATTAACCCCATGCTGTGCTGCCTCCGGACTCAAGGAAAGTAAAATCCCGGTAAGAATTTTTCCTGTGATAGTACACTGTAGGGTCTCTGTATTACATGTGTGATATTACACTGTGCGGTCTCTATATTACATGTGTGATATTACACTGTAGGGTCTCTGTATTACATGTGTGATATTACACTGTGCGGTCTCTGTATTACATGTGTGATATTACACTGTGCGGCCTCTGTATTACATGTGTGATATTACACTGTAGGGTCTCTGTATTACATGTGTGATATTACACTGTGCGGTCTCTATATTACATGTGTGATATTACACTGTGCGCCCTCTGTATTACATGTGTGATATTACACTGTGCGGCCTCTGTATTACATGTGTGATATTACACTGTGCGGTCTCTGTATTACATGTGTGATATTCACTGTGCGGTCTCTGTATTACATGTGTGATATTACACTGTGCGGTCCTCTGTATACATGTGTGACTCTGTATTCATGTGTGATATTACACTGTGCGGCTCTGTATTACATGTGTGATATTACACTGTAGGGTCCTCTGTATTACATGTGTGATATTACACTGTGCGGTCTCTATATTACATTTGTGATATTACACTGTGCGCCCTCTGTATTACATGTGTGATATACACTGTGCGCCCTCCTGTATTACATGTGTGATATTACCTGTGCGGTCCTCTGTATTACATGTGTGATATTACAAAGGGAGTGTCTGTATTACATGTGTGATATTACACTGTGCGCGTCTGTATTACATGTGTGATATTACACTGTGCGGCCTCTGTATTACATGTGTGATATTACACTGTGCGCCTCTGTATTACATGTGTGATATTACACTGTGCGGTCTCTGTATTACATGTTGATATTACACTGTGCGGCCTTCTGTCTTACATGTGTGATATTACACTGTGCGGTCTCTGTATTAAATGTGTTATATTACACTGGTGCCTCTGTATTACATGTGATATTACACTGTGCGGCCTCTGTATTACATGTGTGATATTACACTGTGCGGCCTCTGTATTACATGTGTGATATTACACTGTGCGGCCTCTGTATTACATGTGTGATATTACACTGTGCGGCCTCTGTATTACATGTGTGATATTACACTGTGCGGCCTCTGTATTACATGTGTGATATTACACTGTGCGGCCTCTGTATTACATGTGTGATATTACACTGTGCGGCCTCTGTATTACATGTGTGATATTACACTGTGCGGCCTCTGTATTACATGTGTGATATTACACTGTGCGGCCTCTGTATTACATGTGTGATATTACACTGTGCGGCCTCTGTATTACATGTGTGATATTACACTGTGCGGCCTCTGTATTACATGTGTGATATTACACTGTGCGGCCTCTGTATTACATGTGTGATATTACACTGTGCGGCCTCTGTATTACATGTGTGATATTACACTGTGCGGCCTCTGTATTACATGTGATATTACACTGTGCGGCCTCTGTATTACATGTGTGATATTACACTGTGCGGCCTCTGTATTACATGTGTGATATTACACTGTGCGGCCTCTGTATTACATGTGTGATATTACACTGTGCGGCCTCTGTATTACATGTGTGATATTACACTGTGCGGCCTCTGTATTACATGTGTGATATTACACTGTGCGGCCTCTATTACATGTGTGATATTACACTGTGCGGCCTCTGTATTACATGTGTGATATTACACTGTGCGGCCTCTGTATTACATGTGTGATTACACTGTGCGGCCTCTGTATTACATGTGTGATATTACACTGTGCGGCCTCTGTATTACATGTGTGATATTACACTGTGCGGCCTCTGTATTACATGTGTGATATTACACTGTGCGGCCTCTGTATTACATGTGTGATATTACACTGTGCGGCCTCTATTACATGTGTGATATTACACTGTGCGGCCTCTGTATTACATGTGTGATATTACACTGTGCGGCCTCTGTATTACATGTGTGATATTACACTGTGCGGCTCCTCTGTATTACATGTGTGAGATAGTAGCACTGTGAGCGCCTCTCTGTATTACATGTGTGGATATACACTGTGCGGTATTGTATTAATGTGTGAGAGTACATGTGCGGTCTCTGTATTACATGGGTGATAGTTACACTGTGCGGCCTCTGTTATTACATGTGTGATATTAGGCACTGTAGGGTCTCTGTATTAGCATGTGTGATATTACACTGTGCGGGCGTTCTCTATATTACATGTGTGATATTACACTGTGCGGCCCTCTGTATTACATGTGTGATATTACAGCACTGTGCGGCCTCTGTATTACATGTGTGATATTACATCTGTGCGGTCCTCTGTATGACATGTGTGATTATTACACTGTGGGCTCCCTCTGTATTAGCATGTGTGATATACACTGTGCGGCTAGCTGTATTACATGTCTGATTATTTATACTGTAGCGGTCTCTGTATTACATGTGTGATATTATACACTGTGCAGGCCTCTATTATTACATGTGTGATAGTAGCACTGTGCGCGCCTCTGTATTACATGTGTGATATTACAGCTGTGCGGCCTCTGTATTACATGTGTGATATTACACTGTGCGGTCTCTTATTACATGTGTGATAGTATACTGTGCGGCCTCTGTATTACATGTGTGATATTATACTGTGCGGCCTCTGTATTACATGTGTGATATTAACCTGTGCGGCCTTCTGTATTACATGTGTGATATTACACTGTGCGCCTCTGTATTACATGTGTGGATATTACACTGTGCGGCTGTCTGTATTACATGTGATGATATACACTGTGCGGCCTCTGTATTACATGTGTGATATTACACTGTGCGGCCTCTGTATTACATGTGTGATATTACACTGTGCGCCCTCTGTATTACATGTGTGATATTACACTGTAGCGGTCTCTGTATTACAGGTAGTGATAGTACATGTGCGGTCCTCTGTATTACATGTGTGCTATTACACTGTGCGGCTCTGTATTACATGTGTGATATTAACTGTGCGGCCTCTGTATTACATGTGTGATATTACACTGTGCGGCTCTGTATTACATGGTGATATTACACTGTGAGGTCTCTGTATTACATGTGTGATATACACTGTGCGCGTCTCGTATTACATGTGTGATATTACACTGTGCGGCCTCTGTATTACATGTGTGATATTACACTGTGCGGCCTCTGTATTACATGTGTGATATTACACTGTGCGGCCTCTGTATTACATGTGTGATATTACACTGTGCGGCCTCTGTATTACATGTGTGATATTACACTGTGCGGCCTCTGTATTACATGTGTGATATTACACTGTGCGCCTCTGTATTACATGTGTGATATTACACTGTGCGGTCTGTATTACATGTGTGATATTACACTGTGCGGCCTCTGTATTACATGTGTGATATTACTGTGCTCTGTATTACATGTGTGATATTACACTGTGCGGCCTCTGTATTACATGTGTGATATTACACTGTGCGGCCTCTGTATTACATGTGTGATATTACACTGTGCGGCCTCTGTATTACATGTGTGATATTACACTGTGCGGCCTCTGTATTACATGTGTGATATACACTGTGCGGCCTCTGTATTACATGTGTGATATTACACTGTGCGGTCTGTATTACATGTGTGATATTACACTGTGCGGCCTCTGTATTACATGTGTGATATTACACTGTGCGATCTCTGTATTACATGTGTGGATAATTACACTGTGCGGTCTCTGTATTACATGTGTGATATTATAACCTTGTGGCGGTGTCTCATGGTATTACATGTGTGATATTCATCTGTGCGGTCCTCTGTATTACATGGGTGATATTACATCTGTGGCGGTGTCCCTCTGTATTACCTGTGTGATATTACACTGTAGGGCCTCTGTATTACATGTGTGGATATTACCCTGTGCGTCTTCTAGTAGTACATGTGTGATATTACACTGTGCGGTCCCTCTGTATTACATGGTAGTGATAGTTAAACTGTGCGGCCTTCGTTCTGTATTACATGTGATGATATTACACTGTGTGGGACTCTGTATTACAGGTGTGATATATACACTGTGGCGGTCTCTGTATTACATGTAGTGAATTATTACACTGTGTCGGCCTCTGTATTACATGTGTGATATTACAACTGTGCGGTCCTCTGTATTAACATGTGTGATATTACCCTGTAGCGGTCCTCTGTATGACATGTTGTGATATTACACTGTGCGGCCTCTGTATTACATGTGTGATATTACACTGTGCGCCCCTCTGTATTACATGTGTGATATTACCTGTCGGTCTCTGTATTACATGTGGTGATATCACACTGTTAGGGTCCTCTGTATTACATGTGTGATATTCACTGTGCGGTCTCTATATTACATGTGTGATAATACACTGTGCGCCCTCTGTAATTACATGTGTGATATTACACTGGTGCGGCCTCTGATATTACATGTGTGATATGTACACTAGTGCGGCCTCCTGTATTACATGTGTGATATTACACTGTGCGGGCCTCTGTATTACAATGTGTGATATTACGACTGTGCGGGGCCTCTGTATTACAGGTGGTGATATTACTCTGTGCGGCCTCTGTATTACATGTGTGATATTACACTGTGCGGCCTCTGTATTACATGTGTGATATTTGTACAGGACACCGGGGGTGGGTCCTGGACGGGTGCTATACGGCACCACTGTTTGGACTATGGTCCATTTAAATAGAGGTAGAAGGTTCAGGGGGTCACCCAAAAGTGGGTGAAAAGTTCCAGGCAGGCGCTAATTCAGAGAGGACTGGCTCGCAGTCTTCTCTATCTTAGTAAAGGAGTTTGGGGCCTGGAATTTTGGAGGCTCCAAAGTGTTATTTGGGTGGGATGAAGCCTCCACTCCTAAACCCTGGAAGCCAGCGCACAAGGGGTTAAGATCTCACAGACAACCACCCATTAAAGCAGGAAGTGATGCTGGAGGGTGTGGGTTGGGAGAGTGCACCTGTGAGGATAAGATGGAAGTCTGCTAGCTGCTCAGAGAGGACTTTTGAGTAGTTTGGAAGGGAAGCTGTGTCTGCAGGGAAGGTCTGAAGGACCTCTACTAAAAACGTATGTGCCTTTCTTTTGGTTGTTTTTCTGAAGAAAGACTGTTTTCCTAATTTGTGCTGGAAACAAGCAGGACTTTTGTTGTGACGGTTTGGATGCTGAAGAAAAGCTTTATTTTGTTTTGTTTGGTCACCAATAAAGACCCTTTGCTTTACTGACACGGTTTTTTGCACTTGTCTCGCGGAGCTTAAAGACCCCAAAGCTTACAACTGGTGGAGGATGCGGGCAAAGTGCATTTGCAGGAGCAAAAAAACCGTTTAAAACTGACATTTAAAGAGACAGTATACTTATGGCATGTCGTGGGTAAAGTCAGCCCAGGCGTTACAAACAGCAGACAAAGGCATGGAGGAGGTCGTTAAGGCTTTGGCACAAGCCACTGTGACCCAGCAGCAAGCCACTGTGGCCCAGCAGCAAGCGTCAGCAGAGTCAAACCGTCGCCATGAGGAAGCAATGGCTCAGCAGCAGCAGGCCCTGGCACAGGCTATAGCTGCGCAGCAGGAAAATACACGGCTGCTATCCGCCCAGCTTACGGCCCAGCAGGAGTCCACTCAAGCACAGGTGGCTGCCTTGCAGGAGGCCGTACAGCAGCTGGCTCAGGGACAAGCGCAAGCGGTCGTTGCCGTTAGCAACCCAGTGTCTGTTAGAGCCAGCCATTTTTTGCAGAAACTAACACCCAGCGATGACGTGGAAGCCTTTCTTACCACCTTTGAAAGGATAGCAGAGAGAGAAGCGTGGCCCCGGGACCAATGGGCCGGCATTATATCGCCTTTTCTCACTGGTGACCCGCAAAAGGCCTATTTTGACCTCCCAGCTGAGCACATCAAAGACTATGAACGTTTAAAAGCTGAAATCCTGGCCCGCCTGGGAGTGACCACAGCTGTCCGGGCTCAGAGGGTGCATCGCTGGCGGTACAAATCAGACCAACCACCCAGGTCCCAGATGCATGAACTAATTCAGTTAGTTAAAAAATGGCTGCAGCCAGAAAAGTTGTCAGGTCCACAAATGGTGGAACGAGTGGTGATGGACCGGTACCTACGGTCCCTACAAGATGACCTACAGCGCTGGGTAAGCCATGGAAACCCTACTAATGCTGACCAGCTGATCGAGCTGGTTGAACGGTATACCGTGGTGGAGGACCTGCTTGGGCCTGCCAAGCGTCGAGAACCCACGCCAAGGACACCCAGACCAGCCACCAACCTGAGGAGAGAAGCCTTGCCAGATGTTGGCGTCCGCAGGTTTACACCATCTGCCCTAGAACCACGGAGGTCGGTTCCTGTACCAAAGATGGGAGACATACAATGTTGGCGATGTCGGTCCTGGGGGCATACCCGGGCACAATGCCCACTGCAGGAGGAGCCTATGGAGTGCGGAACCGGTCGGAGAAGCTCCTTCTATGTGCGAAGTGTGTGTACCACTCATCTTGACCTGGCTGCAGGACGGTTTGAGTGTGAAGTGTGGGTGAACCACCTTCCTGCCAGTGCCCTCCTGGACTCCGGTAGCATGGTAACATTAGTACATGCCAGGGTACTTGGGAGGCTTAGACCAGTGACTAAAACTCTTCGGGTGGTATGCATTCATGGGGATACCAAGGAGTACCCCTTGGTTCCGGTGACTGTCTCTTATGGCCGTGCCTCAGTTACACAGGAGGTCGGGGTGGTAAACAGTTTAATTCATGACATCATAGTGGGGCGGGACTGTCCACTATTTCTGGAACTATGGAACGAGGTGCAAATGGCACCACCGGGGGAACTGGGGGCACTGGGCCTGGAAGGGACAGGGTCCGGAGCTGAAATACACCCCTCTGATATAGAAATACCTACCATTGATAATGAAGTCGCAGGGAATGCTGATGTGGAGGATAATGCCCCTGACCCAGGTCTTAAACCCGGGTTGATCTCTGAGAGGGGGGAGGTCTTCCCATTACAAGTCATGCTGGGGGAGGATGACGAGGAGCTCTCCCCAGTTGAGGAGGATGAAGGGGAAACATCCTCAAGGCCAGTACATCCAGATCTAGACGTGTCCAGAGGTGCATTTGGTACCGCCCAATTACGGGACCCTGCCTTGGTCAATGCTCGAGAGCAGGTTTCGGTTGTTGATGGGGTCCCACAAATGCCAGATGCAGATCAGAGGTTCCCTCACTTTGCGTTGAAGGGGGACTTACTGTATCGAGTGGCTGAGAGCCGAGGGGAAACTATAGAGCAGTTGCTGGTTCCCCAACCGTATAGGCGGATGCTCCTCGATCTAGCCCACAACGATGCACTGGGAGGACACCTGGGGGCGGAGAAAACAGAGGCCAGGATAAACGACCGGTTTTACTGGCCAGGGTTGAAGGCCGAGGTTAAAAGATACTGTGCGTCTTGTCCCATTTGCCAGTTAACCGCCCCAGCGCCACACTATAGAAACCCTCTGGTGCCCTTGCCGATTATCGAAGTCCCGTTTGAACGGATCGCTATGGATCTGGTGGGACCCCTGGTAAAGTCGGCACGGGGCCACCAATATATATTGGTCATCCTAGACTACGCAACTAGGTATCCAGAAGCTGTCCCTTTGAGGAAAGCCTCCTCTAAGGCCATCGCCAGGGAGTTGTTTCAAATGTTCTCACGAACTGGGTTCCCCAAAGAGATCCTGACAGACCAGGGTACCCCTTTTATGTCAAAGGTAATGGCGGACTTATGCAAATTGTTCCAAATTAAGCAGTTGCGGACGTCGGTCTACCACCCACAGACCGATGGCCTAGTCGAAAGATTAATAAAACCCTAAAGTCCATGTTGAGAAGAGTAGTCCAGAAAGATGGGAAGGATTGGGATATGTTACTCCCTGCCCTGTTATTTGCTATCCGGGAGGTCCCACAAGCATCCACAGGTTTTTCGCCATTTGAATTAGTGTATGGACGAAGGCCCCGGGGGTTACTCGATCTGGTAAAAGAGACATGGGAAAGTGAGTCCTCACCACACAAAACGGTGGTAGAACATATCTCTCAAATGCGAGAAAGGGTGGCTAAGGTGATGCCACTGGTGAAGGAGCACATGCAGAAGGCCCAGGATGCCCAAAGAAGAGTGTATAACAGGTCGGCTAAAATTAGACAGTTCCAAGTAGGAGACCGGGTGGCTGTTCTAATACCCACGGTAGAGAGCAAATTCTTGGCCAAATGGCAGGGCCCATTTGAGGTAGTAGAGAAATTCGGTGAGGTGGACTACAAGGTACACCAGCCAGGGAAAAGAAAACCATACCAGATCTATCACATCAATTTGTTGAAACCCTGGAGAGACAGAGAACAAGTGTCAGCGGTAGTAGGGGTACAGTCAGGGGACCATGCAGGGATCGACTTGGTGCCGGTTGCTTCTACCCTGACTAGACCTCAAACCCAGCAAACAAAAGAGTTTCTACAAAAAAATAGAGATATGTTTTCAGAGTTGCCCGGTCGCACCAACGTCATCGAGCATGACATTGTGACCGAGCCCAAGGTAAAAGTCAGGTTAAAGCCTTACCGTATCCCAGAAGCTCATAGGGTGGCAGTGTCCGAAGAGGTTAGAAGAATGTTCGAGCTTGGAGTCATTGAGGAGTCGCAGAGCGAATGGTCAAGTCCAATTGTGTTGGTACCCAAGCCCAACGGCGCCCTCCGCTTCTGCAACGACTTCAGAAAGCTTAATGAAGTCTCCAAGTTCGACGCATATCCCATGCCACGAGTAGATGAGCTAATTGAAAGGTTGGGGCCTGCCAGGTACATTACCACGCTAGACCTCACAAAAGGGTACTGGCAGATTCCCCTGACTAAGGAAGCCAGGGAGAAGACAGCCTTCTCTACCCCAGAAGGCCACTTCCAATATAAGAGGATGCCATTTGGTCTACACTCAGCCCCGGCCACGTTCCAAAGGGCCATGGACAAAACTCTGCGTCCACACCAACGGTACGCTTCTGTCTACCTAGATGACATAGTCATCTTCAGCACTGATTGGGAGTCCCACCTTCCCCGGGTTCAGGCAGTCGTAGACTCCTTAAGAAGAGCAGGGTTCACCATCAACCCCGAGAAGTGTGCCATTGGGATGGAGGAAGTAAAATACCTAGGGTATATTGTGGGTAGAGGGCTGGTGAAGCCCCAAATGAGTAAGGTGGAGGCCATACAGGACTGGCCCCGTCCCCTAACCAAGAAGCAGGTCAGAGCGTTTTTGGGCATAGTTGGCTATTATAGGAGGTTTGTCCCCAACTTTGCCACTGTTGCTGCACCACTGACCGACCTGACCAGAGGCAGAAAGTCAGTGATGATAAAGTGGAACGCCGAGGCCGAGGCGGCTTTTCAAATGCTTAAGACAGCTTTGTGCCAAGATCCGGTGCTTGTAGCTCCAGATTTTTCAAAAGATTTTGTAGTACAGACAGATGCTTCAAGCGAAGGGTTAGGAGCGGTCCTGTCTCAGGAAATCAATGGGGAGGAGCACCCTGTGGTCTTTCTTAGTAGGAAGCTGACGGCAGCTGAAAGAAACTATGCGGTGGTAGAGCGGGAGTGTCTGGCCATCAAGTGGGCTCTAGACTCCCTGCGATATTTCCTCCTGGGCAGAAAGTTCCGCTTGGTGTCAGACCATGCTCCGCTTACCTGGATGAGACAGAATAAACACACCAATGCCAGGGTAACAAGGTGGTTCCTTTCTCTCCAGGAGTTCAATTTCATGGTAGAGCACAGACCCGGGAGACAGCATCAGAATGCCGATGCCCTCTCCCGAGTCCATTGTATGGTGTCTACTGTTGCCTCCAACACCTCCGCGTTGAGGCAGAGGGGGGGGATATGTACAGGACACCGGGGGTGGGTCCTGGACGGGTGCTATACGGCACCACTGTTTGGACTATGGTCCATTTAAATAGAGGTAGAAGGTTCAGGGGGTCACCCAAAAGTGGGTGAAAAGTTCCAGGCAGGCGCTAATTCAGAGAGGACTGGCTCGCAGTCTTCTCTATCTTAGTAAAGGAGTTTGGGGCCTGGAATTTTGGAGGCTCCAAAGTGTTATTTGGGTGGGATGAAGCCTCCACTCCTAAACCCTGGAAGCCAGCGCACAAGGGGTTAAGATCTCACAGACAACCACCCATTAAAGCAGGAAGTGATGCTGGAGGATGTGGGTTGGGAGAGTGCACCTGTGAGGATAAGATGGAAGTCTGCTAGCTGCTCAGAGAGGACTTTTGAGTAGTTTGGAAGGGAAGCTGTGTCTGCAGGGAAGGTCTGAAGGACCTCTACTAAAAACGTATGTGCCTTTCTTTTGGTTGTTTTTCTGAAGAAAGACTGTTTTCCTAATTTGTGCTGGAAACAAGCAGGACTTTTGTTGTGACGGTTTGGATGCTGAAGAAAAGCTTTATTTTGTTTTGTTTGGTCACCAATAAAGACCCTTTGCTTTACTGACACGGTTTTTTGCACTTGTCTCGCGGAGCTTAAAGACCCCAAAGCTTACATATTATACTGTGCGGTCTCTGTATTACATGTGTGATATTACACTGTGCGGCCTCTGTATTACATGTGTGATATTACACTGTAGGGTCTCTGTATTACATGTGTGATATTACACTGTGCGGTCTCTATATTACATGTGTGATATTACACTGTGCGCCCTCTGTATTACATGTGTGATATTACACTGTGCGCCCTCTGTATTACATGTGTGATATTACACTGTGCGCCCTCTGTATTACATGTGTGATATTACACTGTGCGGCCTCTGTATTACATGTGTGATATTACACTGTGCGGTCTCTGTATTACATGTGTGATATTACACTGTGCGGTCTCTGTATTACATGTGTGATATTACACTCTGCGGTCTCTGTATTACATGTGTGATATTACACTGTGCGGCCTCTGTATTACATGTGTGATATTACACTGTGCGGCCTCTGTATTACATGTGTGATATTACACTGTGCGGCCTCTGTATTACATGTGTGATATTACACTGTGCGGCCTCTGTATTACATGTGAGATATTACACTCTGCGGCCTCTGTATTACATGTGAGATATTACACTGTGCAGTGTCTGTATTACATGTGTGATATACTGTGCAGCCTCTGTATTACATGTGTGATATTACAATGTGCGGCCTCTGTATTACATGTGAGATATTACACTCTGCGGCCTCTGTATTACATGTGAGATATTACACTGTGCGGCCTCTGTATTACATGTGAGATATTACACTCTGCGGCCTCTGTATTACATGTGTGATATTACACTGTGCGGCCTCTGTATTACATGTGTGATATTACACTGTGCGGTGTCTGTATTACATGTGTGATATTACACTGTGCAGCCTCTGTATTACATGTGTGATATTACACTGTGCGGCCTCTATATTACATGTGTGATATTACACTTTGCAGCCTCTGTATTACATGTGTGATATTACACTGTGTGAGGTCTGTATTACATGTGTGATATTACACTGTGCGGTGTCTGTATTACATGTGTGATATTACACTGTGCGGCCTCTGTATTACATGTGAGATATTACACTCTGCGGCCTCTGTATTACATGTGTGATATTACACTGTGCGGTGTCTGTATTACATGTGTGATATTACACTGTGCAGCCTCTGTATTACATGTGTGATATTACACTGTGCGGCCTCTATATTACATGTGTGATATTACACTGTGCAGCCTCTGTATTACATGTGTGATATTACACTGTGTGAGGTCTGTATTACATGTGTGATATTACACTGTGCGGCCTCTGCATTAAATGTGTGATATTACACTGTGCGGCCTCTGTATTACATGTGAGATATTACACTGTGCGGTGTCTGTATTACATGTGTGATATTACACTGTGCGGTGTCTGTATTACATGTGTGATATTACACTGTGCGGCCTCTGTATTACATGTGTGATATTACACTGTGCAGCCTCTGTATTACATGTGTGATATTACACTGTGCGGTCTCTGTATTACATGTGTGATATTACACCGGGGGGCTCTATGACATGTGTGATATTACACGGGGAGGGGCTCTATGACATGGGTGATATTACACTGTGCGGTCTCTGTATTACATGTGTGATATTACACGGGGGGGCTCTATGACATGGGTGATATTACACGGGGAGGGGCTCTATGACATGGGTGATATTACACGGGGAGGGGCTCTATGACATGGGTGATATTACACGGGGAGGGGCTCTATGACATGGGTGATATTACACGGGGAGGGGCTCTATGACATGGGTGATATTACACGGGAAGGGGCTCTATGACATGGGTGATATTACACGGGGAGGGGCTCTATGACATGGGTGATATTACACGGGGGGCTCTATGACATGGGTGATATTACACGGGGAGGGGCTCTATGACATGGGTGATATTACACGGGGAGGGGCTCTATGACATGGGTGATATTACACGGGAGGGGCTCTATGACATGGGTGATATTACACGGGGAGGGGCTCTATGACATGGGTAATATTACACGGGAAGGGGCTCTATGACATGGGTGATATTACACGGGGGGGCTCTATGACATGGGTGATATTACACGGGGAGGGGCTCTATGACATGGGTGATATTACACGGGGAGGGACTCTATGACATGGGTGATATTACACGGGGGGGCTCTATGACATGGGTGATATTATACGGGGAGGGGCTCTATGACATGGGTGATATTACACGGGTGGGGCTCTATGACATGGGTGATATTACACGGGGAGGGGCTCTATGACATGGGTGATATTACACGGGGAGGGGCTCTATGACATGGGTGATATTACACGGGGGGCTCTATGACATGGGTGATATTACACGGGGATGGGCTCTATGACATGGGTGATATTACACGGGGGGCTCTATGACATGGGTGATATTACACGGGGGGCTCTATGACATGGGTGATATGGGAGGGGCTCTATGACATGGGTGATATTACACGGGGGGCTCTATGACATGGGTGATATTACACTGGGAGGGGCTCTATGACATGGGTGATATTACACAGGGGCTCTATGACATGGGTGATATTACACGGGGGGGGCTCTATGACATGGGTGATATTACACAGGGGCTCTATGACATGGGTGATATGGGAGGGGCTCTATGACATGGGTGATATTACACGGGGGGCTCTATGACATGGGTGATATTACACTGGGAGGGGCTCTATGACATGGGTGATATTACACAGGGAGGCTCTATGATATGGGTGATTAAAACATAAATGGAAGCAAACTTTGAAAAATCCCCAAAATTTTAGAAGGCATAAAACCTATGAGATTTGGCTTCGGTGTAATCGTCCCGCTCCACCGCGTAATATGTCATTTATATCGCCCTGTGAACAGCACAAAATGTAAGATTTCGTTAATTAGAGAGACGAATTGTCCTGCAGACAACAGAATCCCCCATAATACCCCACAATGCGGTTTGTGAGGCGTCTGATGGAGCTCAGTGATTGTATCCGGGGGAGTATACAGCGTATACTCACAGGCTGTATTGACTGTCAGCCACCCAAGGGGCTACCTACAGGCAATTGCACTTCTGATGAACTGCGACGTTCATACTTCAAGCCCTAGGAAGACAGATCCTAAACATTGTACGACCACAAGTGATACATTTACAATCTTTTTTTTAAAAAACATTCATTTTTTTCCTTTGTTCTCCCTTTTTTTCTGTCAATATTCATTTATTCATTTTTTTTTTTGCTACCGTACCGATTGCTATATACTATTTTAAAGGGCAATAAACTAATTTATATTATATCCACCCTGTCTGCTCTTGCCTCCAGATACAGTGTGCCAGTCTATGTGCCACACCTACAGTCAGTGGCTGGGCGAGCGTCTGCAAAATCCACTGCCCATGAACTTGTACTTTGCCTCTGTACTGCACCCGCTTATCCCAACTACCAGAGCAAATCCCCACAGTATGGGGGGTACTCACTGAGCACAGTATGGGGGGTACTCACTGAGTACAGTATGGGGGGTACTCACTGAGCACAGTATGGGGGGGTACTCACTGAGCACAGTATGGGGGTACTCACTGAGTACAGTATGGGGGGTACTCACTGAGCACAGTATGGGGGGTACTCACTGAGCACAGTAATGGGGGGGTACTCACTGAGCACAGTATGGGGGGGTACTCACTGAGCACAGTATGGGGGGTACTCACTGAGCACAGTATGGGGGGTACTCACTGAGCACAGTATGGGGGGTACTCACTGAGCACAGTATGGGGGGGTACTCACTGAGCACAGTATGGGGGGTACTCACTGAGCACAGTATGGGGGGGTACTCACTGAGCACAGTATGGGGGGGTACTCACTGAGCACAGTATGGGGGGGTACTCACTGAGCACAGTATGGGGGGGGTACTCACTGAGCACAGTATGGGGGGTACTCACTGAGCACAGTATGGGGGGTACTCACTGAGCACAGTATGGGGGGTACTCACTGAGCACAGTATGGGGGGGTACTCACTGAGCACAGTATGGGGGGTACTCACTGAGCACAGTATGGGGGGGGTACTCACTGAGCACAGTATGGGGGGTACTCACTGAGCACAGTATGGGGGGGTACTCACTGAGCACAGTATGGGGGGGGGGTACTCACTGAGCACAGTATGGGGGGTACTCACTGAGCCACAGTATGGGGGGTACTCACTGAGCACAGTATGGGGGGTACTCACTGAGCACAGTATGGGGGGGGGTACTCACTGAGTACAGTATGGGGGGTACTCACTGAGCACAGTATGGGGGGTACTCACTGAGCACAGTATGGGGGGGTACTCACTGAGCACAGTATGGGGGGGTACTCACTGAGCACAGTATGGGGGGTACTCACTGAGCACAGTATGGGGGGGGTACTCACTGAGCACAGTATGGGGGGTACTCACTGAGCACAGTATGGGGGGGTACTCACTGAGCACAGTATGGGGGGTACTCACTGAGCACAGTATGGGGGGGTACTCACTGAGCACAGTATGGGGGGTACTCACTGAGCACAGTATGGGGGGGTACTCACTGAGCACAGTATGGGGGGGTACTCACTGAGTACAGTATGGGGGGGTACTCACTGAGTACAGTATGGGGGGATACTCACTGAGTACAGTATGGGGGGGTACTCACTGAGCACAGTATGGGGGGTACTCACTGAGCACAGTATGGGGGGTACTCACTGAGTACAGTATGGGGGGTACTCACTGAGCACAGTATGGGGGGTACTCACTGAGCACAGTATGGGCGGTACTCACTGAGCACAGTATGGGGGTACTCACTGAGCACAGTATGGGGGGTACTCACTGAGCACAGTATGGGGGGGTACACACTGAGCACAGTATGGGGGGGTACTCACTGAGCACAGTATGGGGGGGTACTCACTGAGCACAGTATGGGGGGGTACTCACTGAGCACAGTATGGGGGGTACTCACTGAGCACAGTATGGGGGGGTACTCACTGAGTACAGTATGGGGGGGTACTCACTGAGTACAGTATGGGGGGATACTCACTGAGTACAGTATGGGGGGGTACTCACTGAGCACAGTATGGGGGGTACTCACTGAGTACAGTATGGGGGGGTACTCACTGAGCACAGTATGGGGGGTACTCACTGAGCACAGTATGGGGGGTACTCACTGAGCACAGTATGGGGGGGTACTCACTGAGCACAGTATGGGGGGTACTCACTGAGTACAGTATGGGGGGTACTCACTGAGCACAGTATGGGGGGTACTCACTGAGCACAGTATGGGGGGGTACTCACTGAGCACAGTATGGGGGGATACTCACTGAGCACAGTATGGGGGGGTACTCACTGAGCACAGTATGGGGGGTACTCACTGAGCACAGTATGGGGGGGTACTCACTGAGCACAGTATGGGGGGA
Organism: Bufo gargarizans; assembly: GCF_014858855.1. Lineage (NCBI taxonomy): Eukaryota > Metazoa > Chordata > Amphibia > Anura > Bufonidae > Bufo > Bufo gargarizans. Next base: position 198,139,471 of record NC_058088.1, read on the forward strand.
TACTCACTGAGCACAGTATGGGGGGGTACTCACTGAGCACAGTATGGGGGGTACTCACTGAGCACAGTATGGGGGGGTACTCACTGAGCACAGTATGGGGGGGTACTCACTGAGTACAGTATGGGGGGTACTCACTGAGCACAGTATGGGGGGTACTCACTGAGCACAGTATGGGGGGTACTCACTGAGCACAGTATGGGGGGGTACTCACTGAGCACAGTATGGGGGGTACTCACTGAGCACAGTATGGGGGGGGTACTCACTGAGCACAGTATGGGGGGGTACTCACTGAGAACAGTATGGGGGGTACTCCCCTTTTCTCCTGTGTTTAGTGTGTATTTTTTCCCCCACACCGGAGAGGAGCGGACACAACGGTGGGGTAAAAAGGACACCACGGAGGGGAGGAGAACACACCACGCAGGGAAGCAGAGGACACCACGGCAGGGAGGAGCTGAGACCACACCGGGAAGGAGAGGACACCACGGAGGGGAGGAGAGAACACCACGGCGGGGAGGAGAGAACACCACGGCGGGGAGGAGAAGACACCACACCGGGGAGAAGCCAAGACCACACCCAGAAGTAGAAGACACCACTGCAGGGAGAAGGGGACACCACACAGGGGAGGATCTTAGAACACACCAGGAAGGAGAGGACACCACGGCGGGGAGGAGGGAACACCAGGCCGAGAAGGAGCTGACACCACGGCGGGGAGGAGAGGACACCACGCAGGGGAGGAGAAGACACCACGCAGGGGAGGCGCCAAGACCACACCAGGAAGGAGAGGACACCGCAGTGGGGAAAAGAGGACACCACGCCGGGGAGGAGAGGACACCATGCCGAGGAGGAACTGACACCATGGCGGAGTGGAGAGCACACCACAGCAGAGAGGAGAGGACACCACGGCGATGAGGTGTGGACACCATGTCAGGAAGGAGCAGAGCCCACGCTGGTGATGTGCGGACACAAAGGGGGGAAGGAGAGGACACAACGCCGGGGAGGAGCTGAAACAATAACATGGAGGAGAGGACACTACACCGGGGAGGAGCCACCTCAAGAAACATAACATTCTGCAGACATTACTGGGTGTGTCGGGGTCCCGGCTGCACCAGTCTCCGGGATTCTCCTCCACGGACGCCTCAGACTCCACCACCAGATACATAAACTCTCGGGGGACATCACGGCATAAAGGAAAAGACACAACGGTGGGGTAGAAAGGACACCATAGAGGGGAGGAGAGGACACCACGGAGGGGAGGAGAGGACACCACGGAGGGGAGGAGAGGACACCACGGAGGGGAGGAGACAACACCACACTGGGAAGGAGAGGATACCACGGCGGGTAGGAGAAGACACCACACCGGGGAGAGGCCAAGACCACACCCAGAAGTAGAAGACACCACTGCAGGGAGCAGGGGACACCACACAGGGGAGGATCTTAGAATACACCAGGAAGGAGAGGACACCACGGCGGGGAGGAGGGAACACCAGGCCGAGAAGGAGCTGACACCATGGCGGGGAGGAGAGGACACCACGCAGGGGAGGAGAAGACACCACGCAGGGGAGGAGAAGACACCACGCAGGGGAGGAGAAGACACCACGCAGGGGAGGAGCCAAGACCACACCAGGAAGGAGAGGACACCGCAGCGGAGAGAAGAGGACACCACGCCAGGGAGGAGAGGACACCATGCCGAGGAGGAACTGACACCATGGAGGAGTGGAGAGCACACCACAGCAGAGAGGAGAGGACACCACGGCGATGAGGAGTGGACACCATGTTGGGAAGGAGCAGAGCCCACTGTGGTGATGTGCGGACACAAAGGGGGGGAGGAGAGGACACCACGCCGGGGAGGAGCTGAAACAATAACATGGAGGAGAGGACACTACACCGGGGAGGAGCCACCTCAAGAAACATAACATTCTGCAGACATTACTGGGTGTGTCGGGGTCCCGGCTGCTCCTCCACGGACGCCTCAGACTCCACCACCAGATACATAAACTCTCGGGGGACATCACGGCATAAAGGAGAAGACACAACGGTGGGGTAGAAAGGACACCATGGAGGGGAGGAGAGGACACCACGGCAGAGAGAAGCGGACACAATGGCGGGGAAGAAAGGACACCACTGAAGCCAGGAAACGTACAACAGCCCTGCCGGATCACCTCACTCCTGAAATCCTCTGTGCAGCTGTGACCCCACATGTCTCCTGCTGATAGGTAAGGGGACTGCAGCAGGACCATCTCCGGAGCAGATTTCTGGGCGGGGGTCACATTTATCCTGGAGCCTCCTAATAAATTATCATCTGGTGATCCAGCGATCTGCTGATCTGGTGCAATCGTTTGGGTGGATTGTCACTGCAGATGTTCGGGCAAATCAACAAAAAACGCAAGTAGCGCACGCAGGGACTACGCTGCCCTGACATGATGGAATGGGGGGATTGTGGGGGTAAAGGGGGCCCCCCAGTACTAGTGAGGAGGACCCCAAACACTGACCATGGAAGGAGTGTGCACTTACACTATGGGTGGAGTTATGTTGTCTGCAGTTACACTATGGGCGGGGTTATGTGCACTTACACTATGGGTGGAGTTATGTTGTCTGCAGTTACACTATGGGCGGGGTTATGTGCACTTACACTATGGGTGGAGTTATGTTGTCTACACTTACACTATGGGCGGGGTTATGTGGTCTGCACTTACACTATGGGCGGAGTTATGTTGTCTGCAGTTACACTATGGGCGGGGTTATGTGGTCTGCACTTACACTATGGGTGGAGTTATGTTGTCTGCAGTTACACTATGGGCGGAGTTATGTTGTCTGCAGTTACACTATGGGTGGAGTTATGTTGTCTGCAGTTACACTATGGGCGGAGTTATGTGCACTTACACTATGGGTGGAGTTATGTTGTCTGCACTTACACTATGGGCGGGGTTATGTGGTCTGCAGTTACACTATGGGCGGAGTTATGTTATGTGCACTTACACTATGGGCGGGGTTATGTTGTCTGCACTTACACTATGGGCGGGGTTATGTTGTCTGCACTTACACTATGGGAGGAGTTATGTTGTCTGCACTTACACTATGGGAGGAGTTATATTGTCTGCACTTACACTATGGGCGGAGTTATGTTGTCTGCACTTACACTATGGGCGGGGTTATGTTGTCTGCACTTACACTATGGGCGGGGTTATGTCTGCACTTACACTATGGGCGGGGTTATGTTGTCTGCACTTACACTATGGGCGGGGTTATGTTGTCTGCACTTACACTATGGGCGGGGTTATGTTGTCTGCACTTACACTATGGGCGGGGTTATGTTGTCTGCACTTACACTATGGGAGGGGTTATGTTGTCTGCACTTACACTATGGGGGGAGTTATGTTGTCTGCACTTACACTATGGGCGGAGTTATGTGTCTGCAACCTTTGTTACACTATGGGCGGGGTTATGTTGTCTGCACTTACACTATGGGCGGGGTTATGTTGTCTGCACTTACACTATGGGAGGAGTTTATGTTGTCTGCACTTACACTATGGGCGGGTTATGTTGTCTGCACTTACACTATGGGCGGGGTTATGTTGTCTGCACTTACACTATGGGCGGGGTTATGTTGTCTGCACTTACACTATGGGCGGGGTTATGTTGTCTGCACTTACACTATGGGCGGGGTTATGTTGTCTGCACTTACACTATGGGAGGAGTTCTGTTGTCTGCACTTACACTATGGGCGGAGTTATATTGTCTGCACTTACACTATGGGAGGAGTTCTGTTGTCTGCACTTACACTATGGGAGGAGTTTATGTTGTCTGCACTTACACTATGGGCGGGTTATGTTTGTCTGCACTTACACTATGGGCGGGGTTATGTTGTCTGCACTTACACTATGGGAGGGAGTTCTGTTGTCTGCACTTACACTATGGGCGGAGTTATATTGTCTGCACTTACACTATGGGAGGAGTTCTGTTGTCTGCACTTACACTATGGGAGGAGTTATGTTGTCTGCACTTACACTATGGGAGGAGTTCTGTTGTCTGCACTTACACTATGGCGGAGTTATATTGTCTGCACTTACACTATGGGAGGAGTTATGTTTTCTGCACTTACACTATGGGAGGAGTTATGTTGTCTGCACTTACACTATGGGAGGAGTTCTGTTGTCTGCACTTACACTATGGCGGAGTTATATTGTCTGCACTTACACTATGGGAGGAGTTCTGTTTTCTGCACTTACACTATGGGCGGAGTTATGTTGTCTGCACTTACACTATGGGAGGAGTTCTGTTGTCTGCACTTACACTATGGCGGAGTTATATTGTCTGCACTTACACTATGGGAGGAGTTCTGTTTTCTGCACTTACACTATGGGAGGAGTTATGTTGTCTGCACTTACACTATGGGAGGAGTTCTGTTGTCTGCACTTACACTATGGGAGGAGTTATATTGTCTGCACTTACACTATGGGCGGGGTTATGTTGTCTGCGCTTACATTATGGGTGGGGTTATACTGTGGGCGGAGTTATGTGCAGGTACACTATGGGCGGGGTTATGTTATGTGCAGTTATGCTGTGGGCGGAGTTAGGCTGTGTTTATTTACACAATGGGCGGAGTTATGTCGTGGGCGGAGTTAGGCTGTGTTTAATTACACAATGGGCGGAGTTATGTTGTGGGCGGAGTTCCGCTGTGTGTAACGCGGATCTAGAACACCCCTTCATCCTCCAGCTCCTGTAAGCCCCCCCCCAGTAGATCAGACATTAACCCCTCCTGCACCAGACCTCCCCCACAGCCAGCACATTACACCCCCCACTGTGCTCAGTGTGCTGCACGGAAGACACAGGAAGGATCACATGACCTCCCGAGACCACCTGACTGCTACGTCATCAGACCACCGGCAGCTCCATTCTCATCCGAACGGGGAGACAGAGCAAGTAAGTAGGAAGAGAGGGGGCCAGACCGGGGAGCAGAGGGGGCCAGACCGGGGAGCAGAGGGGGCCAGACCGGGGAGCAGAGGGGGCCAGACCGGGGAGGAGAGGGGGCCAGACCGGGGAGGAGAGGGGGCCAGACCGGGGAGGAGAAGGGGCCAGACCGGGGAGGAGAGGGGGCCAGACCGGGGAGCAGAGGGGGCCAGACCGGGGAGGAGAGGGGGCCAGACCGGGGAGCAGAGGGGGCCAGACCGGGGAGCAGAGGGGGCCAGACCGGGGAGCAGAGGGGGCCAGACCGGGGAGCAGAGGGGGCCAGACCGGGGAGCAGAGGGGGCCAGACCGGGGAGGAGAGGGGGCCAGACCGGGGAGGAGAGGGGGCCAGACCGGGGAGGAGAAGGGGCCAGACCGGGGAGGAGAGGGGGCCAGACCGGGGAGGAGAGGGGGCCAGACCGGGGAGCAGAGGGGGCCAGACCGGGGAGGAGAGGGGGCCAGACCGGGGAGCAGAGGGGGCCAGACCGGGGAGGAGAGGGGGCCAGACCGGGGAGGAGAGGGGGCCAGACCGGGGAGCAGAGGGGGCCAGACCGGGGAGGAGAGGGGGCCAGACCGGGGAGGAGAGGGGGCCAGACCGGGGAGGAGAGGGGGCCAGACCGGGGAGGAGAGGGGCCAGACCGGGGAGGAGAGGGGGCCAGACCGGGGAGCAGAGGGGGCCAGACCGGGGAGCAGAGGGGGCCAGACCGGGGAGCAGAGGGGGCCAGACCGGGGAGGAGAGGGGGCCAGACCGGGGAGGAGAGGGGGCCAGACCGGGGAGGAGAGGGGGCCAGGACCGGGGAGGAGAAGGGGCCAGACCGGGGAGCAGAGGGGGCCAGACCGGGGAGGAGAGGGGGCCAGACCGGGGAGGAGAGGGGGCCAGACCGGGGAGGAGAGGGGGCCAGACCGGGGAGGAGCAGAGGGCCAGACCGGGGAGGAGCAGAGGGCCAGACCGGGGAGGAGCAGAGGGCCAGACCGGGGAGGAGCAGAGGGCCAGACCGGGGAGGAGCAGAGGGCCAGACCGGGGAGGAGAGGGGGCCAGACCGGGGAGGAGAGGGGCCAGACCGGGGAGGAGAAGGGGCCAGACCGGGGAGGAGAAGAGGGCCAGACCGGGGAGCAGAGGGGGCCAGACCGGGGAGGAGAAGAGGGCCAGACCGGGGAGGAGAAGAGGGCCAGACCGGGGAGGAGAGGGGGCCAGACCGGGGAGGAGAGGGGGCCAGACCGGGGAAGAGAGGGGGCCAGACCGGGGAGGAGCAGAGGGGGCCAGCCCGGGGAGGAGCAGAGGGGGCCAGACCGGGGAGGAGCAGAGGGGACCAGACCAGGGGAGAGGGGACCAGTCTGGGGAGCAGAGGGGATCGCAGCGGTGAGGAGAGGGGACCAGACCGGGGAGCAGAGGGGGCCACACCGTGGAGGAGGAAAGGGGAGCAGAGGGGACCACACCGGGGAGGAGCAGAGGGGACCACACCGTGGAGGAGGAAAGGGGAGCAGAGGGGGCCACACCGTGGAGGAAAGGGGGCCAGTCAGGGGACCAGGAGAGGGTCAACATCGTGGAGCAGCGGGGACCAGACCGGGGAGGAGGAGGAGAGGGGACCAGTCTGGGGAGCAGAGGGGATCACAGCGGTGAGGAGAGGGGACCACACTGTGCAGGAGGGGCGGCCAGACACCGGGGAGGAGAAGGGCAGGTCGTATGAGCTGGGACAGACCTGGTGAAGGTGTAATGTGGTCTGTGTTTCCAGACATGGCGACCTCCGGCACCAAAAGGAAACTGTGCATCTTGACTTTACGGGACAGAATCTCCGTTATCAAGGAGAGTGAAGCGGGGCGGTCCCAGCGGGACCTGGCCAAGGAGTTTAACTGCAGTAAGACGCAGATCCAGGCTACTCTGGCCAACAGGGAGCATTACCTGAGACAGTGGCAGGAGAATGTGAACGAGAACTCAAAGAGACGGCGCTGGCAGCCATACGAGGACGTGAACAAGGCGCTGCTGGATTGGCTCTACCACGCCCGCTCTGAACACTTCCCGATAAGTGGCCCCATGCTGCAGGAGAAGGCCCTACAGATTGCCTCCCAGCTGGGCCTTCACCGCTTCCATGCCAGTAACGGATGGCTGAATAAGTTCCGGACGCGACACAACATAGTTTTTCACCCCATTGCTGGCGCCACCATAGAGATGAGAGAGGAGGATGGCGCGGTCTCGAAGGACCAGCTGCATGTCATAGCGGCGGGCTATGCTGACAGCGACATCTACAACATGGATGAAACAGGCCTTTTCTTCAAAGCCATCCCGGACAAGACCCTAACCGTGAGAAGTGCCCAGTGCCAGGGCGGGAACTGGGCAGAACAAAGACTGACCGTGGCACTGTGTGCCAACCTGTGCGGAGACAAGGAGCCGCCGCTGGTGATCCACACTGGTACAGGACACCCCCACAGCACCGAGGCGCTGGGCATATGGCGGCATACTAACAGGAAGGCGTGGATGACACCCGAGATCTATCGCTCATGGCTGGAGAAGCTAAACGAGAGAATGCGGCTGCAGGACAGAAGGATTCTGCTCTTTGTAGATGGCGCTCCCTGTCACTGCGCAGAAAAGCTGTCACATGTGGAGGTGACGCTGCTCCCAACAAACGGCACACCATGGTCATCACCAATGTGCCAAGGTGCCATCCGTGCCTTCAAGATCCATTACCGGAAGAAGCTGCTGCGCTCCTTACTGGCCCGGATGGATGACGCCCGGCCAGTGCACGTGCTGGCTGAGGGCATCACTATGGTGGACGCGCTGAGCTGGGTGAAGATGGCATGGGGTGAAGTAAAGCCAGAGACCATCACACGGGGTTTCCTACAGAGCGGCTTTGTGCCAACGGTGGATGTCAGCCATGATGATGACGAAGATCTCGCCCGTTCTCTTGCCATTTTAAACCAACTTGGTAAAGCTGTCGATGTGAGCATCGACTTAGAAAATATCGATGAAAATGTGGATTGCTTTAGCAGGGAGGAGGAGGAGGACCCCCACAGTGACCCCCCGGCCAGTGACCTGGAGGCTCCTCTGCCGGCTGAGCCGATGGCCTTGGAGGACGCTCTCTCCAGTATCCGCCGCCATCGGGCTCTTGCTGCAGGGCTGGGCAGTCCGCTCCTCATGGACTCCCTGCTGCGGGTGGAGGCCGAGTACGAGAACATCATTGTGGCCAAAAAGTTCAATCATCCCTAGAAAAAACTACTACAGCAGCAGATGGTGCAACCAGAAACTACAACCCCCAGCATGTCCTGACTGGGGGAAGAGCCTCAGCAGAGACAGCAGTAGACTGTGTGACACTCATGTTCCCAGTGCTTGGTTCCCCCAGATAATATGTATGGTTTTATGGCAGAACTACAACTCCCAGTAAACAAATGGTAAAAGGCAGAGTGGACCCAGCATGCACCTCCTGAACGTTATGGCGCACAACAGGCAGTATCTAGTGTAAGGACCCGTCTTACAGAGATCGCCCTGACCTCCGGCAGACGGGCTCCGATGGTTTGTACAAAATGTATTTGCCAAGCGTCTCCCTTTTATAAATAAGCGCAGCAATAGCACTTGGATGGTTTGTGTGACTATGGCCTTATTGTACTGGTCTGCGGGCGCTGCTGCATTGTCTCTTCTCCACAACTCCCAGTATACGCTGTCGCCGGGGGTTCCATGGGGGGCTAGCAGTAAGCGCCATCTGTGCTTCATATATTATTACTGACAGACTGGGCTGAGATAGGGTATAAATACTGCCCACTATACACATATATACACACTGTCCACTATATACACACACATATATATACACACTGTCCATTATATACACACACATATATACACACACATATATACACACTGTCCACTATATACACATATATACATACTGTCCACTATATACACATATATACATACTGTCCACTATATACACACATATATACACACTGTCCACTATATACACACACATATATACACACTGTCCACTATATACACATATATACACACTGTCCACTATATACACACACACATATATATACACACTGTCCACTATATACACACACACATATATATATACACTGTCCACTATATACACACACATATATATATATATACATACTGCCCACTATACACATATATACACACTGTCCATTATATACACACACACATATATACACACTGTCCACTATATACACACACACATATATATACACTGTCCACTATATACACACACACATATATATACACTGTCCACTATATACACACACACATATATACACACTGTCCACTATATACACACACATATATATATATATATATACTGTCCACTATATACACACACACATATATACATACTGTCCACTATACACACACACATATATATACACACTGTCCATTATATACACACACACATATATATATATATATATATATATATATATATATATATATATATATACACACTGTCCACTATATACACACACACATATATACATACTGTCCACTATATACACACACACATATATACAGACGTGGACAAAATTGTTGGTACCCTTTGGTCAATGAAAGAAAAAGTCACAATGGTCACAGAAATAACTTTAATCTGACAAAAGTAATAATAAATTAAAATTCTATAAATGTTAACCAATGAAAGTCAGACATTGTTTTTCAACCATGCTTCAACAGAATTATGTAAAAAAATAAACTCATGAAACAGGCATGGACAAAAATGATGGTACCCCTAGAAAACACAGAACATAATGTGACCAAAGGGACATGTTAATTCAAGGTGTGTCCACTAATTAGCATCACAGGTGTCTACAACCTTGTAATCAGCCATTGGGCCTATATATATGGCTCCAGGTAATCACTGTGTTGTTTGGTGATATGGTGTGTACCACACTCGACATGGACCAGAGGAAGCAAAGGAAAGAGCTGTCTCAAGAGATCAGAAAGAAAATTATAGACAAGCATGTTAAAGGTAAAGGCTATAAGACCATCTCCAAGCAACTAGATGTTCCTGTGAGTACAGTTGCACATATTATTCATAAGTTTAAGATCCATGGGACTGTAGCCAACCTCCCTGGACGTGGCCGCAGGAGGAAAATTGATGACAAATCTAAGAGACGGATAATCCGAATGGTAACAAAAGAGCCTAGAAAGACTTCTAAAGAGATTCAAGGTGAACTTCATGCTCAAGGAACATCAGTGTCAGATCGCACCATCCGTCGTTGTTTGAGCCAAAGTGGACTACATGGGAGACGACCAAGGAGGACACCATTGTTGAAAACGAATCATAAAAAAGCAAGACTGGAATATGCCAAACTACATGTTGACAAGCCACAAAGCTTCTGGGAGAATGTCCTGTGGACAGATGAGACAAAAATCGAAGTTTTTGCCAAGGCACATCAGCTGTATGTTCACAGACGAAAAAATGAAGCATATCAAGAAAAGAACACTGTCCCTACTGTGAAACATGGAGGAGGCTCTGTTATGTTCTGGGGCTGCTTTGCTGCGTCTGGCACAGGGTGTCTTGAATCTGTGCAGGGTACAATGAAATCTCAAGACTATCAAGGAATTCTAGAGAGAAATGTACTAGCCAGTGTCAGAAAGCTTGGTCTCAGTCGCAGGTCATGGGTCTTGCAACAGGACAATGACCCAAAACACACCGCTAAAAACACCCAAGAATGGCTAAGAGGAAAAAATTGGACTATTCTAAAGTGGCCTTCTATGAGCCCTGACCTCAATCCTATTGAGCATCTTTGGAAGGAGCTGAAACATGCAGTCTGGAAAAGGCACCCTTCAAACCGGACACAACTGGAGCAGTTTGCTCATGAGGAGTGGGCCAAAATACCTGCTGAGAGGTGCAGATGTCTCATTGACAGTTACAGGAAGCGTTTGATTGCAGTGATTGCCTCAAAAGGTTGCGCAACAAAATATTAAGTTAGGGGTACCATCATTTTTGTCCATGCCTGTTTCATGAGTTTATTTTTTTACATAATTCTGTTGAAGCATGGTTGAAAAACAATGTCTGACTTTCATTGGTTAACATTTATAGAATTTTAATTTATTATTACTTTTGTCAGATTAAAGTTATTTCTGTGACCATTGTGACTTTTTCTTTCATTGACCAAAGGGTACCAACAATTTTGTCCACGTCTGTATATATATATACACACTGTCCACTATATACACACACACATATATACATACTGTCCACTATATACACACACACATATATACATACTGTCCACTATATACACACCCACATATATACATACTGTCCACTATATACACACACACATATATACATACTGTCCACTATATACACACACATATATATATATACACACACTGTCCACTATATACACACACACATATATACATACTGTCCACTATATACACACACACATATATATATATATATATACATACTGCCCACTATACACATATATACACACTGTCCACTATATACACACACATATATATATATATACACACTGTCCACTATATACACACACACACATATATATATATATATATATATATATACATACTGCCCACTATACACATATATACATACTGTCCACTATATACACACACATATATATACACACTGTCCACTATATACACACACACACATATATATATATATATATATATATATATACATACTGCCCACTATACACATATATACATACTGTCCACTATATACACACACATATATATACACACTGTCCACTATATACACACACACACATATATATATATATATATATATATATATACATACTGCCCACTATACACATATATACATACTGTCCACTATATACACACACATATATATACACACTGTCCACTATATACACACACATATATATACACACTGTCCACTATATACACATACATATATATACACACTGTCCACTATATACACACACACATATATATATATATATATATGTATATACAGTACAGACCAAAAGTTTGGACACACCTTCTCATTCAAAGAGTTTTCTTTATTTTCATGACTATGACAATTGTGGATTCGCACTGAAGGCATCAAAACTATGAATTATCACATGTGGAATTATATACATAACAAAAAAGTGTGAAACTGAAAATATGTCATATTCTAGGTTCTTCACAGTAGCCACCTTTTGCTTTGATTACTGCTTTGCACACTCTTGGCATTCTCTTGATGAGCTTCCAGAGGTAGTCACCTGAAATGGTCTTCCGACAGTCTTGAAGGAGTTCCCAGAGATGCTTAGCACTTGTTGGCCCTTTTGCCTTCACTCTGCGTCCAGCTCACCCCAAACCATCTCGATTGGGTTCAGGTCCGGTGACTGTGGAGGCCAGGTCATCTGGAGCAGCACCCCATCACTCTCCTTCATGGTCACATAGCCCTTACACAGCCTGGAGGTGTTTGGGGTCATTGTCCAACTAAACGCAGACCGGATGGAATAGCATGCCGCTGCAAGATGCTGTGGTAGCCATGCTGGTTCAGTATGCCTTCAATTCCGAATACATCCCCAACAGTGTCACCAGCAAAGCCCCCCCACACCATCACACCTCCTCCTCCATGCTTCACGGTGGGAACCAGGCATGTAGAGTCCATCCGTTCACCTTTTCTGCGTCGCACAAAGACACGGTGGTTGGAACCAAAGATCTCAAATTTGGACTCATCAGACCAAAGCGCAGATTTCCACTGGTCTAATGTCCATTCCTTGTGTTCTTTAGCCCAAACAAGTCTCTTCTGCTTGTTGCCTGTCCTTAGCAGTGGTTTCCTAGCAGATCTTCTACCATGAAGGCCTGATTCACACAGTCTCCTCTTAGCAGTTGTTCTAGAGATGTGTCTGCTGCTAGAACTCTGGGTGGCATTGACCTGGTCTCTAATCTGAGCTGCTGTTAACCTGCGATTTCTGAGGCTGGTGACTCGGATGAACTTATCCTCCGCAGCAGAGGTGGCTCTTGGTCTTCCTTTCCTGGGGCGGTCCGCATGTCAGCCAGTTTCTTTGTAGCGCTTGATGGTTTTTGTGACTGCACTTGAGGACACTTTCAAAGTTTTCCCAATTTTTCGGACTGACTGACCTTCATTTCTTACAGTAATGGTGGCCACTCGTTTTTCTTTACTTAGCTGCTTTTTTCTTGCCATAATACAAATTCTAACAGTCTATTCAGTAGGACTATCAGCTGTGTATCCACCTGACTTCTCCACAACGCAACTGATGGTCCCAACCCCATTTATAAGGCAAGAAATCCCACTTATTACACCTGACAGGGCACACCTGTGAAGGGAAGACCATTTCAGGTGACTACCTCTGGAAGCTCATCAAGAGAATGCCAAGAGTGTGCAAAGCAGTAATCAAAGCAAAAGGTGGCTACTGTGAAGAACCTAGAATATGACATATTTTCAGTTGTTTCACACTTTTTTGTTATGTATATAATTCCACATGTGATAATTCATAGTTTTGATGCCTTCAGTGCGAATCTACAATTGTCATAGTCATGAAAATAAAGAAAACTCTTTGAATGAGAAGGTGCGTCCAAACTTTTGGTCTGTACTGTATATATATATATACTGACCACTAAATACCCACTATATATATATATATATACTGCCCACTATATACACACTACCCACTATATACACACACAGACGATCAACTGGAGGCCGGGCCCTGGAATAGAGGGGGGGGTGTCCTGGAGAGGAGGAGTTAGGGGCAGAGTGTGGCTGGGGCCCGACCTCCCTGCCCGTAAATCCTGATTTGCACGCTTAAAACTCTTCTAAATACTGCAGTTCAAGAAGGTCAGAAAGAAGGAAGGGCTCATGGGGTACACAGTGCCTGTAGCGGGTGGTGGTGCCCCTGCTTTGTGTTGTGCTACGGTAGGCGCAATGCTAATACAGCCTGGTATTGGGTGGTGGTGCTGCTGGTGTTTGGGTCCTCATTGCATGGGGTGCTAATCCGGAGAAGGACATCAAGAATACAGTGGGCGAAGAGGCTTCAAATCCACCTGCAAAGCGACATCACTTGGCACAAAGACACGACCCAAACTGGAGAAGGATAAGGTCATTACTGCAACTTCTAGTGGTAGACAACGTGTGAGTGGGACGCAGGGGCCCTGGAGAGAGCCGGACGCAGGGTCCCCGGAGAGCTGCATGTGGACGCCCTGGAGAGCGGTTGATAGCTCGGCCAGCACACTGACAAATGAAAGCAGCAGCTTCCTAGAGCCTCTACGTCCTGTGCTTAAGACTTGGAAAAGGAGTCCTTTGAACTCCAAAATGTGTTGTCTACCGATGGACGTTCCAGTAAGGACCTTATCCTTCACCAGTTTGGTTCGTGTCTTTGTGACAAGTGATGTTGCTTTGAAGGCTCTTTACCCACCAACGTGGTCTCAGTGGAGGTAGAAAGGTGGGGTTATCACCAGCCGGCATCGGGCCTGTGAAGGACTCTACGATCATGTGGAGTCCATTATCCTGACCTACGTGTACACTGATTTATTGGTCTGGCAGGTTTGTGTCAGCCCTTGTCCAATGGAATGAGTTATCTGGAGACGTCTACAAGCTTTTGTCCCATTCATTTCACCGGGAAATGAAATGATTGTTGAGGAGATTTAACTATTGTCTGCCCAGGTGATCCTGGATTCGGATTTATTGCAGATCTGGGAATTGGCCACTCCGAGGCCTGAAATAACCCTTATAGACGGCGTACACCGACTACTTCCACTGGGGGGAGCTCTATAGTCCTCTATAAAAGCTGGGACTGTCAGAAAGCAGCTGGAGCTTCACCTATGGAAGGTGCAGAGAAAACTGGTGACGTCCAAACCGAGACTCTGGCGACGCGTGTCAGAAGATGGAGGAGTCCACAGAAAGGAGACTGAGGCGTAATATATATATATATAGCGAGAGAGAGAGGGGTATATCGGAGGGGGTGCTTACTTCATGGCCAGCATCTACTGCCTTTCGATAGGTTTAGGAATGTCATTTGCATCTCTTTCCCAGAACACCGCAGGGGCATCGCCCGCTCTCCAATAACACACACATTATGTAGTCGGCACAGCAAGGTCCAGAACATCGGTATATCCAGAGACCGCCATCACACTGAACGCGGTGCAGCTTCACCGTACCAACTCTGCATTATCTTCTGACAGCTGAGGCAAGAGACTGAACATGCCGGTGTAGCAGAGCCGAGTAGCCGCACTTTCAGCTTTCTATTTTTCCCCCCTTAGATGGGAATACTTATGATCAATGGCTCCTAAGCGTTCCATCCCATCATCACGCTTTATTGCATCACTTCTTATCAAGTTCACTAACTTCACAGAATCAAAGCTAATCTTCCATTCACCTTCCGGATTCCTTCTGCGTCCCACACGTACAATGTCCCTAGTATCGCCCTCCATTGTCCTTCACCCTGAGCTCTGTCCTCACAGACAGCCACCTTACTCCTCATTACTTCTCTAGCCTACAAACAATCCCAGAGAAGACGCAGCGGGCTATCCTCCCCTCTACACTCACGTCTTGGACAGTCCTCGCTCCAGCTGGTGGCCCCACCGTCTGCCTATGACTCGGACCACTTATCTTCACCTTCTTCACATCCTCTCACCAGATCTGTCACGACCTATACACACCACACCGGACTCCTGGCTTACGGAAATCTCACCTCACTTCGTACCGGCGCACGTACTGACTATATTCTCACCAAGCCTCCCTTCTCTCTTCCTCACCAGGATTTCTCTCCTTGCTCTCTCTGACCTGGAATTCTGAAAAAGGACAAATAATATCTGATTCCACGTCCTCGCGCTCATGAATCCCGGAGGGAAAATGTGCTGTGTGCAAAAAAAACTGATAATACTGCTCTCTTAATTAGTAAAATCTTTCCAAAAAAAGACAAACATTTTCCAAAAGTTCACTTTTTCCTTTACATCAAGACTTCCTGTAAATTCCACCGCAAGCAGCTTCACTGGTCCGGTCACCATGTTCACCTCTATGCTGATCAGGTAACTCTTCTGAATCCCATACAACACGGACATCATCCATAGAAGCGCTCCGACTCCCGGGATCTGTACTGCAGAAGGTGTCCTGGACGGACCCGCTACTAGAAGCGCCTTCACACTAAATCTGAAGGCAACCCTAACAAAGACGTACGTGAGAACCTATCGCGGCTCGGCACATCTCTGGGCACACACACACCACACGTCTCCCATCGTGCCGCCCACCACCCCTATCGCCCTATTCCCTATCATCTTTGGATATGTCTTATAATTAGAGTTGACCAAACCCGAACCGAAGGTTTTTTGGACCCCGGACCCGAACATTTCAGTAAAAGTTTGGGTTCATTGTTCGGCGATTTCTTAGCGCTTTTTGAAAGGCTGCAGAGCAGCCAATCAACAAGCGTTTAACTGTCTGACCTTAGAAGCCATCACAGCCATGCCTACTAATGGCAGGACTGTGATTGGCCAGAGCAGCATGTGACCCGGGCTCTATATAAGCTGCAGTCACATAGCGCCGCCCGTCACTCTGCTGTTACTAGTGTAGGGAGAGGATGCGGCTGCTGGTGATTTCATAGAGACATAGAATGTGTCGGCAGATAAGACCCATGTGGCCCATCTAGTCTGCCCAATATACTGAATACTATGGATAGCCCCTGGCCCTATCTTATATGGAGGATGGCCTTATGCCTATCCCATGCATGCTTAACCTCCTCCACTGTACTTGCAGCTACCACTTCTGCAGGAAGGCTATTCCCTGCATCCACTACTCTCTCAGTAAAGTAATACTTCCTGATATTACTGTTAACCCTTTGCCCCTCTAATGTAACACTCTGTCCTCTTGTGGTAGTTTTTCTTCTTGTAAATCTTCTCTCCTCTTTTACCTTGTTGATTCCCTTTATGTATTTAGCCGTCTCTCTCATCTCCCCTCTGTCTCGTCTTTCTCCCAAGCTCTACATGTTAAGGTCCTTTAATCTTTCCTGGTAAGTTTTATCCTGCAATCCATGGACCAGTTTAGTAGCTCTTCTCTGAACTCTCTCTAGAGTATCAGTATCCTTCTGGAGATATGGTCTCCAGTACTGCGCACAATACTCCAGATGAGGTCTCACTAGTGCTCTGTAGAGCGGCATGAGCGCCCCCCTCTGTCTACTGGTAATGCCTCTCCCTATACACCCCAGCATTCTGCTAGCATCTCCTGCTGCTCTATGACATGGTCTGCCTACCTATCCTTCTGGAGATATGGCCTCCAGTACTGAGCACAATACTCCAGATGAGGTCTCACTAGTGCTCTGTAGAGCGGCATGAGCCCCCCCTCTGTCTACTGGTAATGCCTCTCCCTATACACCCCAGCATTCTGCTAGCATCTCCTGCTGCTCTATGACATGGTCTGCCTACCTATCCTTCTGGAGATATGGCCTCCAGTACTGAGCACAATACTCCAGATGAGGTCTCACTAGTGCTCTGTAGAGCGGCATGAGCGCCCCCCTCTGTCTACTGGTAATGCCTCTCCCTATACACCCCAGCATTCTGCTAGCATCTCCTGCTGCTCTATGACATGGTCTGCCTACCTATCCTTCTGGAGATATGGCCTCCAGTACTGAGCACAATACTCCAGATGAGGTCTCACTAGTGCTCTGTAGAGCGGCATGAGCGCCCCCCTCTGTCTACTGGTAATGCCTCTCCCTATACACCCCAGCATTCTGCTAGCATCTCCTGCTGCTCTATGACATGGTCTGCCTACCTTTAAGTCTTCTGAAATAATGACCCCTAAACCCCTTTCCTCAGATACTGAGGTCAGGACTGTATCACTAGTTGTATATTCTGC
The DNA here is from genome assembly GCF_014858855.1 of Bufo gargarizans. Lineage (NCBI taxonomy): Eukaryota > Metazoa > Chordata > Amphibia > Anura > Bufonidae > Bufo > Bufo gargarizans. The sequence goes on from NC_058088.1 coordinate 198,157,218, forward strand.
TCTTGGGTTTTTACGCCCCAGGTGCATTATCTTGCACTTATCAACATTACATTTTAGTTGCCAGATTTTTGACCATTCCCCTAGTTTTCCTAAGTCCTTTTCCATTCGGTGTATCCCTCCAGGAACATCAACCCTGTTACACATCTTTGTATCATCAGCACAAAGACCCACCTTACCATCGAGGCCTTCTGCAATGTCGCTGATAAAGATATTACACAATATGGGTCCCAGAACAGATCCCTGAGGTACCCCACTGGTAACAAGACCTTGGTCTGAATATACTCCATGGACTACAACCCTCTGTTGTCTGTCCCTCAGCCACTGCCTAATCCATTCCACAATATGGGAGTCCAAGCTCAGGGAGAGAATCTTTGTTCAGAACGTGAATCTAACTCAGCGATCTACATACAATTAGTTGTGTGGGTGCAGGGCACAATCTTTTTATCCTGCCCTGAGGCCATTGACAGAAAAAAGTAACTTTTATCTGTCTGTTAGTTAGGCGGGCGGCGGCGGCCATTTTATGCAAGCTCCGTGCACCAGCACTGCATCTGAGCTTTTGGGACATTCAAATCTAAGCTTGAAATGCTGCGCTAATAATCTGGTTGTAAAAAAAAATCACCCTTTTTTGGCAATATCCAACATCTGGTGCATTTGCAGGATTAGTCAGTGTGCAATTTAAGCTAGAAATACTGCCATAATTTTTTGGGTTTTTAAAAACACCCTTTTTTGCCAATTTTACAGCCCTAGCTGCATCTGGACATGTGCAATTCAAGGGTTATATACAGCTGTCATATTCTGATATTAAACAAACAAGCAGTTTGGGCAAAAAACTTAAATTGCGGCCTAGTCTGGATCAGGCCGTGTGAGATACACCCTTTACATACTGTGGTTCTATTCAGTTATTTGAACTACAGCCATTTTGGGCTAACAAATTTAATTGCGGCCTAGTCTGGATCAGTCGGTGTGAGATACACATTTATATACTGTGGTTATATTCATCTATTTAGCACGGCAGGAGGGGGTTATCACAGACAAGTGCAGCCGCCTGTCCACAGCCAATGTGGACGAGCTCACGGTCATTGAACTGAACCAGGCCCGGATCCCTCAGGACTTGTCCGTACCTTGTGCAGAGTAGACATGTATACCGGCACTGAGCAGCCATTGTTATACTGCAGCGCAATTGCTCATTCTTGTATTTTGGATATTTCGCACTCTTTTGGAGTGTACCCTAATAAAAAATAAAAAAAACACCAACCTGTGTTGGTTACCTCGTCCTCCACTGCTACGTCCACCGCCTCCTCAAACTCCTACTCCATATGGAACTCCACCTAATAAATAAAATTTTTTTTTTTACTTTGTACGTATTTTATTGATATACCACTGCTATACCTAGTAGACAGGTAAAACAAAAAAAATATTTTGTCAGTTACATTTTCGGTTGAAATTCAAAATGTTGTAGTTGTGATGTACCACTGCTATACATAGTAGACAGGTAAAAAAAAAGTAAACTAATTTGTTTGTTACCTTTTCAGTTGAAATTCACAAATTTCTGGGTGTAATATACCCCTCCTCTACCTAGTTGACAGCTTAATACATTTCAGTAATTGTTCTTTTACATTTTCGGGTGACAATAAACATTTGTTTTCTGTCTTAGACCCGGCTCTACCAAGTAGACAGGTTAATACATTTCTGTAATTTTTCTGTTACGTTATTGGGTTGACCTTTTACTATTTTGGATGTGAATAAGCCCCTGCTCTGCACAGGTGACAGGGAATAACATTTCTGAAATTCTTCTTTAATTGAGGCACGCCACCTCCTTTCATTCAATGATTTCATTCTCTTTCTCACGCTCCCTCTCCGGCCTGGAACCCTGATTCCCCGCCACCCGTGATCACCATGGTAGCGCAGAAAAGAACATCGAAAGTTGATAGAGCAGATATCCAATTGGATGGTGAACATCACGGGACGTGCGACATGGTGGAGCAGTATATGTGCACACGCCTACACGGACTGACTGACGGGGGTCAGCCCCTGCAACTTCTGTGTCTACAAATTGGGCACATGGCGTGAGCTTGCCCTTTACGCCTTGGAGGTGCCGGCCTGCCCTGCAGCCAGTGCATTGTCTGAACGCGTGTTTAGCACGGCAGGAGGGGGTTATCACAGGGTTTATTTCCCAATGTTTTGGGGGTGTACCCTAATTTAAAAAAATATAAATCATTTTAAAACCAAAAAGCAGTGTAGGCTACCTCCTCCACCACCGCTTCCACCTACACCGCCACATCCACCGCCTCCTCAAACTCCTACTCCATGTGGACCTCGTCCTCCTAGATATTTTTTATTTTTACCTATTTTATGTTATTTAAAGTCATTTCCCTATCCACTTGCCGTGCTCTTAACCACATTGTGCTGCCATTTGCAGCCCTCTAGCCCTTTACATGACATTTTTACAGCCATTTTAGTGCTCAAAAGTTCTGGTCCCCATTGACTTCAATGGGGTTCGGGGTCAAGTTCGGGTCCCAAACTCTAACTTTTTTGTGAAGTTCGGCCGAACCCGTCGAACCCAAACTTCCAGGTGTCCGCTCAACTCTACTTATAATCGCTGTTTGGCAGCACATTAGGACGCCAATTCTTTAAATCTCCTTTCTTCCAAATGAACACTAGCGATCCTGCTTTCATACTTCCACATCCCACTACGAATCTCTATCGGTAATCCTTCCCGTCTCTTCTCACCATCTTCCTCCGAGGCCTCCATCTTCTGCACACGGCCCTTCACCTCACTTCCCTTCCATTCTCTCCACCGTTTCCTCCATCCTTCTATCTTGTCCCCGTACACGGCGCTCCTTCCTAGTTGTCGTCTTTCACATTCAGACATCCCCCCCTTATATAAAAAGGTGAATCGAGCATTAACCCTTAGGATACCGGAGGTTTTCCAGTTCTGCGTTTTCATTTTTCTTCCCTATCTTCCTTGAACCGTAGCTTTTTTTCTTTTTCCGTTCACATATCGGTATAGGGCAGTGATGGCGAGCCTTTTATAGACCGAGTGCCCAAACTGTAACCCAAAACCCACTTATTTATCACAAAGTGCCAACATGGCTATTTAACCGGAATGCTGCAGTCCAGTATATCTTCCACATACTTTATCATTTAGCTATAATAGCCTGCCTACATTCAGTGCGCTGCCTGTGCTGTCCATAGTGCGCCCTATGCTGATGAATGGCAGCAAAAGTCTAAGGCATATTGGTACACCATAGACTTTTTCTAGGGCACAGATGCCCACAGATAGGGCTCTGAGTGCCGCCTCTGGCACCCGTGCCATAGGTTCACCACCACTGGTATAGGGGCTTATTTTTTGCGGGACAAGATGTACTTTCTTATGCCACCATTAATTATGGCATAAAATGTAGTGGGAAGCGTTTTGCAGGTTTTATTTTCACGGCACAAATTGAGCCATGCCCTTCATTCTCTGGGTCAGCCCGATTACAAGGATACCCCATATGTAGAGTGACCCCTCCGACCAGTCCAGGCCCCTCGTCTGGTGACACAGCACTGTTAGTTACTAGTCATCCGCTGTTCCTGACTGGTATGTGGAAGGACTCGTCTTATCTCTCCTAGTTATCTGCTTATTTATTCTTAAATCTTCATGTTCTATTATCTTTGATGACATTTTGGGGTTTCGGAACTGATTACTCAACATACAATGGTCGTCCTGGAACCAATTCATATTGTATCCATAGGTTTTATGTCTAAATGGTATAAAAATAAATGTAAACTTTGAAGAAAAAAAAAAAAAAAAGTTTTTTTTTACATCACAAAATTTTGACCCCCCCCCATAACTTTTTTATAGTTATGTCTACTGAGCTGGGGGGAGAAGCAATGAAAAAAATGGCAATTTTGACTCTTTTTCCGTTTTGCCATTCACTGTATTGGAAAAATATTTCATGTTTTAATAGTACGAGCGTTTTCGGTCACGGTGATAGCCATGATGCTTATATTTTGTGTTATTTTTTTATTATACAGAAAGGGGGGGGTATTTAAACTTTTATCTTTTTTTTTACTTTTTTATATATTAACTTTGTTTTACTTTTTTGTAATGATTTTGAAGCTTGTATTTGAGCGTCCAAAATGCATTTTTTTTATTTTGAACAATCATTATTGCTCATTTCTTATATTGGTCCAAATAAGAATGTCAGCTTGGATGCCCTCTGCCTCAATTACCGGCAGCCTCACTGGCCACAGAGGATGCCAGTAACAAGCCTAGAAGCGCGAGATTCCAGGTTTTTGAACATTTAGATGCCGTGGTCTCACTTGATCACCTCCTCCAGATGTCTTATGGCTGCCACCTCCTGTATCACCTCCTCCAGACGTCTTGTGGCTGCCGCCTCCTCTATCACCTCCTCCAGACGTCTTGTGGCTGCCGCCTCCTCTATCACCTCCTCCAGACGTCTTATGGCTGCCTCCTCCTCTATCACCTCCTCCAGACGTCTTGTGGCTGCCGCCTCCTCTATCACCTCCTCCAGACGTCTTGTGGCTGCCTCCTCCTGTATCACCTCCTCTAGACGTCTTATGGCTGCCACCTCCTCGATCACCTCCTCCAGGCGTCTTATGGCTGCCGCCTCCTCTATCACCTCCTCCAGGCGTCTTATGGCTGCCGCCTCCTCTATCATCTCCTCCAGACGTCTTGTGGCTGCCGCCTCCTCGATCACCTCCTCCAGACGTCTTATGGCTGCCACCTCCTCTAGACCTCTTATGGCTGCCTTCTCCTATATCACCTCCTCCAGATGTCTTATGGCTGTCATCTCCTCTAACACCTCCTCCAGACGTCTTATGGCTGCCACCTCCTCTATCACCTCCTCCAGTCGAATTATGGCTACCGCGTCCTCTATCACCTCCTCCAGACGTCTGATAGCTGCTGCCTCCTGTATCACCTCCTCCAGACGTCTTTTGGCTGCCGCCTCCTCTTACACCTCCTCCAGTCATCTTATGACTGCCGTGTCCTCTATCACCTCCTCCAGTCGAATTATGGCTGCCGCGTCCTCTATCACCTCCTCCAGACGTCTGATGGCTGCTGCCTCCTCTAACGCCTCCTCCAGACGTCTTTTGGCTGCCGTGTCCTCTATCACCTCCTCTAATCATCTTATGGTTGCCACCTCCTCTATCACCTCCTCCAGACGTCTTATGGTTGCCACCTCCTCTATCACCTCCTCCAGACGTCTAATGGCTGCCGTGCCAAGCAGCTTTATATTCCTCCACACTCCTCCCTTATGAATCTCTGCCTCCTGGAGGCCACCAGAGGGCAGTCCTTATTATCAGCACACTCATCACAGATTTTAAGTTGAGGACATTCCCCTGCGGGTGTGCCCTTTCTGCTTACAACACCTGCCTTCTCTGGATAAATGCCCTGCACCAGAGCATGAGCACCTGAGGATGGCTCTTCTGTGTAAGACTTTGGGGGAACCTCTGCCATTTGACTGTTTCAATCGTGGAGACCCTTTGATAGACTATGTGATGATGTACTGTTGGAGGCTAGACAACACCTCTCCATTTCTGGGAAAAATATATGCAAATTATCATGTCTAAAGTCTGCAGCCTTCAGGTCGGCTTGGGAGAGCTAATTTGAATACATTTCCCAGAATACCACAGGGGCATCGCCTAGCCTACAATACCATGCATGTGCATGCACTCCGCATGCTTGGGGCTCTCCCTAATGGAAAAGAGTTCCCTTTTAAAGATATATATACAGTACAGATCAAAAGTTTGGACGCACCTTCACATTCAAAGAGTTTTCTTTATTTTCATGACTATGACAATTGTAGATTCACACTGAAGGCATCAAAACTATGAATTATCACATGTGGAATTATATACGTAACAAAAAAGTGTGAAACAACTGAAAATATGTCATATTCTAGGTTCTTCACAGTAGCCACCTTTTGCTTTGATTACTGCTTTGCACACTCTTGGCATTCTCTTGATGAGCTCCCAGAGGCAGTCACCTGAAATGGTCTTCACTTCACAGGTGTGCCCTGTCAGGTGTAATAAGTGGGATTTCTTGCCTTATAAATGGGGTTGGGACCATCAGTTGCGTTGTGGAGAAGTCAGGTGGACACAGCTGATAGTCCTACTGAATAGACTGTTAGAATTTGTATTATGGCAAGAAAAAAGCAGCTAAGTAAAGAAAAACGAGTGGCCATCATTACTTTAAGAAATGAAGGTCAGTCAGTCCGAAAAATTGGGAAAACTTTGAAAGTGTCCCCAAGTGCAATCACAAAAACCATCAAGTGCTACAAAGAAACTGGCTGACATGCGGACCGCCCCAGGAAAGGAAGGCCAAGAGCCACCTCTGCTGCGGAGGATAAGTTCCTCCGAGTCACCAGCCTCAGAAATCGCAGGTTAACAGCAGCTCAGATTAGAGACCAGGTCAATGCCACCCAGAGTTCTAGCAGCAGACACATCTCTAGAACAACTGTTAGGAGGAGACTGTGTGAATCAGGCCTTCATGGTAGAAGATCTGCTAGGAAACCACTGCTAAGGACAGGCAACAAGCAGAAGAGACTTGTTTGGGCTAAAGAACACAAGGAATGGACATTAGACCAGTGGAAATCTGTGCTTTGGTCTGATGAGTCCAAATTTGAGATCTTTGCTTCCAACCACCGTGTCTTTGTGCGACGCAGAAAAGGTGACCGGATGGACTCTACATGCCTGGTTCCCACCGTGAAGCATGGAGGAGGAGGTGTGATGGTGTGCGGGGCTTTGCTGGTGACACTGTTGGGGATTTATTCAGAATTGAAGGCATACTGAACCAGCATGGCTACCACAGCATCTTGCAGCGGCATGCTATTCCATCCGGTTTGTGTTTAGTTGGACCATCATTTATTTTTCAACAGGACAATGACCCCAAACGCACCTCCAGGCTGTGTAAGGACTATTTGACCATGAAGGAGAGTGATGGGGTGCTGCGCCAGATGACCTGGCCTCCACAGTCACCGGACCTGAACCCAATTGAGATGGTTTGGGGTGAGCTGGACGGCAGAGTGAAGGCAAAAGGGCCGACAAGTGCTAAGCATCTCTGGGAACTCCTTCAAGACTGTTGGAAGACCATTTCAGGTGACTACCTCTGGAAGCTCATCAAGAGAATGCCAAGAGTGTGCAAAGCAGTAATCAAAGCAAAAGGTGGCTACTGTGAAGAACCTAGAATATGACATATTTTCAGTTGTTTCACACTTGTTTGTTATGTATATAATTCCACATGTGATAATTCATAGTTTTGATGCCTTCAGTGCGAATCTACAATTGTCATAGTCATGAAAATAAAGAAAACTCTTTGAATGAGAAGGTGTGTCCAAACTTTTGGTCTATACTGTATATAATGACCAAAAATATAAATGCAACACTTTCGGTTTCGCTCCCATTTTGCATGAGCTGAACTCAAAGATTCTACATACACAAAAGACCCATTACTCTCAAATATTGTTAAAAAATCTGTCTAGATCTGTGTCAGTGAGCGCTTCTCCTTTGCCGAGATAATCCATCCCACCTCACAGGTGTGGCATATCAAGGTGCTGATTAGACAGCAGGAATATCGCACAGCTGTGCCTTAGACTGCCCACAATAAAACGCCACTTTGAAATGTGTAGTTTGATCACACAGCACAATGCCACAGATGTTGCAACGTTTGAGGAAGCGTGCAATTGGCATGCTGACTGCAGGAATGTCTACCAGAGCTGTTGCCCGTGCAATGAATGTTCATTTCTCCACAGGGCCGGTGCAAGGATTTTTGCCAACATAAGCAAAGCTACATATTGGCGCCCCCCCTCGCAGCTCACCTGGCCCTTTTCCCGTCTGCAGCAGCTGGCTTCTCCTCTGTGTGGTCCTGGTATCTTCTCTCTGCTTCAGACAATCGCTGGTTTTTCACCCTCTGAGACACACCTAGGTTTTAGAGGAGGATAATAATAAAATAAAAAATTCCATTACACCTCAAGTCAGACCAGCAATCAGACCCCCAATGTTAATCAGACCTCAGATCAGCCCCCCATGTCAGCCATCAGCCCCCCATGCCAGCCATTATCCCCCCATGTCAGCCATCAGCCCCCATGTCAGCCATCATGCCCCCAGGTAAGCCATCATGCCCCCATGTCACATTTCTCCCAATCCATGTCAAATCACCCCCCTATGTCACATCAGCCCTCCATGTCACATTTTTCCGCCCTCCCCCAGTGTGCGCCCTAAGGCAGCCGCTTGGTCTGCCTTATGGTAGCACCGGCCCTGTTTCTCCACCATCAGCCGTCTCCAAAGGCGTTTCAGAGAATTTGGCAGAACATCCAACCGGCCTCACAACCGCAGACCACGTGTAGCCACATTAACCCAGGACCTCCACATCTAGCATGTTCACCTCCATGATGGTCTGAGAACAGCCACCTGGACAGCTGCAGCAACAATCGGTTTGCATAACCTAAGAATTTCTGCAGAAACCGTTTCAGGGAAGCTCCTCTGCTCGTCGTCCTCATCGGGGTCTGGACCTGACTGCAGTTCATTGTCACGACCGACTTGAGTGGGCAAATGCTCACATTCGAGGGCGTCTGGCACGTTGGAGAGCTGTGTTTATTGTAGTCCAGGATGCAGTCTGGCTTGGGGACAGTGGTTGTGGTACCTCGTACAGGGGCAGGGGAGCTGGCGTTAGTGTGAATGGTGGTCAGTACAAGGACGTCCCTCTTGTCCATGTTCTCATGGAGGAGAGCCCTGCTTTCACCCATTCTCAGTGGTTGTGGTACCTCGTACAGGGGCAGGGGAGCTGGCGTTAGTGTGAATGGTGGTCAGTACAAGGACGTCCCTCTTGTCCATGTTCTCATGGAGGAGAGCCCTGCTTTCACCCATTCTCAGTGGTTGTGGTACCTCATACAGGGGCATGGGAGCTTGCGTTAGTGTGAATGGTGGTCAGTACAAGGACGTCCCTCTTCTCATGGAGGAGAGCCCTGCTTTCACCCATTCTCAGTGGTTGTGGTACCTCGTACAGGGGCAGGGGAGCTGGCGTTAGTGTGAATGGTGGTCAGTACAAGGACGTCCCTCTTCTCATGGAGGAGAGCCCTGCTTTCACCCATTCTCAGTGGTTGTGGTACCTCGTACAGGGGCAGGGGAGCTGGCGTTAGTGTGAATGGTGGTCAGTACAAGGACGTCCCTCTTCTCATGGAGGAGAGCCCTGCTTTCACCCATTCTCAGTGGTTGTGGTGCCTCATACAGGGGCATGGGAGCTTGCGTTAGTGTGAATGGTGGTCAGTACAAGGATGTTCCTCTTGTCCATGTTCTCATGGAGGAGAGCCCTGCTTTCACCCATTCTCAGTGGTTGTGGTACCTCGTACAGGGGCAGTAGAGCTGGTGTTAGTGCGAATGGTGGTCAGTACAAGGACGTTCCTCTTGTCCATGTTCTCATGGAGGAGAGCCCTGCTTCCACCCATTCTCAGTGGTTGTGGTACCTCGTACAGGGGCAGGGGAGCTTGCGTTAGTGTGAATGGTGGTCAGTACAAGGACGTCCCTCTTCTCATGGAGGAGAGCCCTGCTTTCACCCATTCTTAGTGGTTGTGGTACCTCGTACAGGGGCAGGGGAGCTGGCGTTAGTGTGAATGGTGGTCAGTACAAGGATGTCCCTCTTCTCATGGAGGAGAGCCCTGCTTTCACCCATTCTCAGTGGTTGTGGTACCTCGTACAGGAGCAGGGGGGCTGGTGTTAGTGTGAATGGTGGTCAGTACAAGGACGTCCCTCTTGTCCATGTTCTCATGGAGGAGAGCCCTGCTTTCACCCATTCTCAGTGGTTGTGGTACCTCGTACAGGGGCAGGAGAGCTGGTGTTAGTGTGAATGGTGGTCAGTACAAGGACGTCCCTCTTGTCCATGTTCTCATGGAGGAGAGCCCTGCTTTCACCCATTCTCGGTGGTTGTGGTACCTCGTACAGGGGCAGGGGAGCTGGCGTTAGTGTGAATGGTGGTCAGTACAAGGACGTCCCTCTTCTCATGGAGGAGAGCCCTGCTTTCACCCATTCTCAGTGGTTGTGGTACCTCATACAGGGGCAGGGGAGCTTGCGTTAGTGTGAATGGTGGTCAGTACAAGGACGTCCCTCTTCTCATGGAGGAGAGCCCTGCTTTCACCCATTCTCAGTGGTTGTGGTACCTCGTACAGGGGCAGGGGAGCTGGCGTTAGTGTGAATGGTGGTCAGTACAAGGACGTCCCTCTTCTCATGGAGGAGAGCCCTGCTTTCACCCATTCTCAGTGGTTGTGGTACCTCGTACAGGGGCAGGGGAGCTGGCGTTAGTGTGAATGGTGGTCAGTACAAGGACGTCCCTCTTCTCATGGAGGAGAGCCCTGCTTTCACCCATTCTCAGTGGTTGTGGTGCCTCATACAGGGGCATGGGAGCTTGCGTTAGTGTGAATGGTGGTCAGTACAAGGATGTTCCTCTTGTCCATGTTCTCATGGAGGAGAGCCCTGCTTTCACTCATTCTCAGTGGTTGTGGTACCTCGTACAGGGGCAGTAGAGCTGGTGTTAGTGCGAATGGTGGTCAGTACAAGGACGTTCCTCTTGTCCATGTTCTCATGGAGGAGAGCCCTGCTTCCACCCATTCTCAGTGGTTGTGGTACCTCGTACAGGGGCAGGGGAGCTTGCGTTAGTGTGAATGGTGGTCAGTACAAGGACGTCCCTCTTCTCATGGAGGAGAGCCCTGCTTTCACCCATTCTTAGTGGTTGTGGTACCTCGTACAGGGGCAGGGGAGCTGGCGTTAGTGTGAATGGTGGTCAGTACAAGGATGTCCCTCTTCTCATGGAGGAGAGCCCTGCTTTCACCCATTCTCAGTGGTTGTGGTACCTCGTACAGGAGCAGGGGGGCTGGTGTTAGTGTGAATGGTGGTCAGTACAAGGACGTCCCTCTTGTCCATGTTCTCATGGAGGAGAGCCCTGCTTTCACCCATTCTCAGTGGTTGTGGTACCTCGTACAGGGGCAGGAGAGCTGGTGTTAGTGTGAATGGTGGTCAGTACAAGGACGTCCCTCTTGTCCATGTTCTCATGGAGGAGAGCCCTGCTTTCACCCATTCTCAGTGGTTGTGGTACCTCATACAGGGGCAGGGGAGCTGGCGTTAGTGTGAATGGTGGTCAGTACAAGGACGTCCCTCTTCTCATGGAGGAGAGCCCTGCTTTCACCCATTCTCAGTGGTTGTGGTACCTCGTACAGGGGCAGGGGAGCTGGCGTTAGTGTGAATGGTGGTCAGTACAAGGATGTCCCTCTTCTCATGGAGGAGAGCCCTGCTTTCACCCATTCTCAGTGGTTGTGGTACCTCGTACAGGGGCAGGGGAGCTGGCGTTAGTGTGAATGGTGGTCAGTACAAGGATGTCCCTCTTCTCATGGAGGAGAGCCCTGCTTTCACCCATTCTCGGTGGTTGTGGTACCTCGTACAGGGGCAGGGGAGCTGGCGTTAGTGTGAATGGTGGTCAGTACAAGGATGTCCCTCTTCTCATGGAGGAGAGCCCTGCTTTCACCCATTCTCAGTGGTTGTGGTACCTCGTACAGGGGCAGGGGAGCTGGCGTTAGTGTGAATGGTGGTCAGTACAAGGATGTCCCTCTTCTCATGGAGGAGAGCCCTGCTTTCACCCATTCTCGGTGGTTGTGGTACCTCGTACAGGGGCAGGGGAGCTGGCGTTAGTGTGAATGGTGGTCAGTACAAGGACGTCCCTCTTCTCATGGAGGAGAGCCCTGCTTTCACCCATTCTCGGTGGTTGTGGTACCTCGTACAGGGGCAGGGGAGCTGGCGTTAGTGTGAATGGTGGTCAGTACAAGGACGTCCCTCTTCTCATGGAGGAGAGCCCTGCTTTCACCCATTCTCGGTGGTTGTGGTACCTCGTACAGGGGCAGGGGAGCTGGCGTTAGTGTGAATGGTGGTCAGTACAAGGACGTCCCTCTTCTCATGGAGGAGAGCCCTGCTTTCACCCATTCTCGGTGGTTGTGGTACCTCGTACAGGGGCAGGGGAGCTGGCGTTAGTGTGAATGGTGGTCAGTACAAGGATGCTGCATCTACTGGGGTCCAGCTTATGGCGATGTGGGGTTCTGAGCAATGAATTGTTGGGCGTACAAATTGGTTTGGGCCACCATTAGATTAGCAAAATCTTCAGAGAAGGAGATTTTGAAAAAATTTAGCTCAGTGAAGCCCACACAATCTATCAGAATTCCTGATTTGCGCATGTAAAGGGGGGAATATTAATCACCAATATTTATGCAAATATCGATAATTAATATTCCTAAATAGGAGGAGCCGTCTAGTGATGACTCCGCCTATTTATGCCTTTATATAATAATTACACAATACTTTCGCTATACTTCACACTAATCACTGCGTTAGCTGCATGCGCCTTACTGAGCTATCGCCAATAACTACACGTTACACAGATAGTTACAAGTAACACAGTATTTATTACTTACAATACACTACGCACGCAATACACTAACAATACAGCACTAAATATACAGTACTCAACTACACTACACGTTCCCAATTCCACCCATAAACTAACTATACAGTTCACACATACAAGTAATATTAACAACCCAAAAGTTTAGGAAAAATGGACTGGGCACACCTAGGATATGGGATCAATCACTTTATTAGTATGGTAAAAATAACATTTTTTGGACAACATAAAAAGGGATATGGAGAAGACAATATTTTTAAAAACTTATAATACCACCTTAAATAAATGACATGATGTTAGACATATAGTAGGTAATACATAGTGAGTTGTGTAACCGATATCGGAATAGTAGCGAAGGTTATTAATAAAAGTAACGAAATTCATAAAATACAATAAAAAATGCAATAAAAAATTTCTTGTTAAGAATAAAAGCAGTACTTCTGTGTCCACTTGCAGTAGATAATTATAATGCCTTGGGTGATAAACAGTTTGTGATGAACCCAATTGTTCTTTAAGAGAGGGGTATTATTAGTACATTTCTATAATAATGAATTCCTCCTCACCAAAGTTTTTCAAATGAGGTCTCCACTCACAAACACCGTCCGATTGTTCTTCCTGCGAATAAGAATACTAATAACTTTCTGTTGGTGAGAATATGGTATGAAAAAACACTCCGGTGAGACATTGACAGGTATTACCAGTTAATGGTGATCTTCCCGACGTTTTAATCTCTCCCCGGCTAATTGTGCCCTAATATGTCTATCACTACCAACACTGTATGTAGCTCCGTTTTATTGTATTCTATTCTACTTAACTATATTGTATTTTTAAAACCATATTTTAGTCTTATAATTTTAAAATTATTTCTGAATAAAAGTAACTTTATTATATAAGTTTTTTAATATTGTATATATACTTTATAACAGTATAATTCATAATCCAATGAATGAACCGCAAAACTTCAGGACTGTGTCCACCAACATAACGCAACATAACTGCAGCAATGCCATATAGTTACAAACACAGATCGAACGCAGTTATATGGGAAAGAACTAAGGGAACGGATTGCCTAGACGACCAAATCAATTATAAAGAATAAAGTCAGATACTCAAGATAAAAAAATTGACTTCCGGAACAAAAATCCACGTCGGGTCTTGTTGCCAACCCCTTTTTAGCTATAAAGGAGACTAGGTTCGGGGAGGTCCGGTTACCACTGAAGAAGGGGATACTCTAACCCCGAAACGCGTCTGGTCGGACCCCCGAACATATGTGAGTGCACCACATCCATACAATCTCTAACGAATACCGCGGAGACCAAGTGAGAAGTGAAAGCCTGAAAGGTAAAAGTGAGACGGCGTTCTCGTTCCAACAAGCGATCCCACGTGGAGCAAACGCTGAACACGGTAGACACGCCATCCTCCGGACTGTAGGAGGAGACCTGGGCAAGCTTCCTTTGGATTGAAGAAACCGCTGAACAAGACCGGGGATTAACTATACCGGTAAGACTGTTTCAAAATTAAAAGTCGGCAACATTATTATAGTTGTTATACTGACCGTAAGCGGGACGCCGCCAGGCCAGGAACACATGAGCCGCAGCACAGAACAATCATAGATTGCCTAAAGATCCCTTACAGCGAACTAATAATTTTTATTGGCTGCTCAGAAAGGTCCGATTCAAGGACTCTAACATCAGCATTTGAAAAACTTTGGTGAGGAGGAATTCATTATTATAGAAATGTACTAATAATACCCCTCTCTTAAAGAACAATTGGGTTCATCACAAACTGTTTATCACCCAAGGTATTATAATTATCTACTGCAAGTGGACACAGAAGTACTGCTTTTATTCTTAACAAGAAATTTTTTATTGCATTTTTTATTGTATTTTATGAATTTCGTTACTTTTATTAATAACCTTCGCTACTATTCCGATATCGGTTACACAACTCACTATGTATTACCTACTATATGTCTAACATCATGTCATTTATTTAAGGTGGTATTATAAGTTTTTAAAAATATTGTCTTCTCCATATCCCTTTTTATGTTGTCCAAAAAATGTTATTTTTACCATACTAATAAAGTGATTGATCCCATATCCTAGGTGTGCCCAGTCCATTTTTCCTAAACTTTTGTTTGTCCGATTTAACAGTGTGGTGACACTGTGCGACTGTGAGCACCCTTTTTTGGAGGACCAACACACCTGTGCATCCTATTCACTACCTTCAATATTAACAACCCACCCGCCTGGCTACTCACTGTCCCTACGGGATGCGACGAGGGTTAACGGTGGTCTTACAGGGGTGTGAGCAGACCACAAATACAATCAGGGGCACAGGATCAGGGAATCAGGGACAAGGGTAAACCAGTGACATAGGATCAGGGGTACAAACAAGGCACAGTAATAGGGATACCAATAAAGAATCAGGGCCCAGGGTGCACATCAGGGACACAAATGTAGGGGTTAAATCATGGGCAGGACCAGGGGTGATAGGGTTCCAGGGTTCACAGGGACCAGGGTCCATCAGGGGTTAACAAGGGGATTATCAGGGTGAAACACAGCAGGGAGGGTTAAGGAAATCAGGGGCACATCGCCAGTGGGGGCAGGGAATAAGGGGGTGATACTCATGCTCGTTCGTCCAGGGGGTCTGGTCCGGTCCTTCAAGAGGGGGCGGCACGGCTCTTCTGTTGAGCACCGATCGCACTCTCCTTTAGGTAAGCAGGGGGGGGGGGGGGACGCGCTCTCCTATCAGGTGGAGCAGGACGCGCTCTCCTATCAGGTGGAGGTCCGGTCGTGGGTCCCGCGAGCCAGAGGGGGGGGGGGGGGGGGGGGGGGCCGCGCTGTAGCGCCGATTGCGCTCTCCTCCAAATGGGGGGGTCTCGACTCCTGAACCCTAAGTGCAGGGCCCACACTCCCGTCCCGCCCACACAGTGGTGCGCGAGCGTGCACCACTGTGAAGGACACGTGGGCCGGCGCGGTGAGATGACATCACCGCGCCTGCCCGCACGTCCGCCGCAGGGCCGTGTGCACTGGCTGACAGGCGGGAGATCCTTTGATCTCCCGCCTGTAGCTTTCTGCATTCCGGACAGCACATTGGTAATTGTGCTGCCGGAATGCGCATAATAGAGGGAGGGGAGGTATCTCCTCTCTCTATTATGCTTAATTATCTCCAGCAGGGCTGCAGATAATTAGAACAAAAGGATTCAAATTCTCTAGAATCTGAATCCTTTGTGTTCACCAGGATGACCAGACCTTGTCCGGTCATCCTGGTGCCTTCACCCAGATTACATCAATGCGAATGCTTGGGGCACATTCACATTGATGCATCTGGGTCCATAGAACAGGAGGAGGGGGGATATATGATGAGGGGGATATATGGCACATTCAGGGGGCACATATGACTTATATCTATCTATATATAGAACAAGGGGCCACAGTTATATACCTTATAAGGGGCCACAGCAATATACATTATAAGGGGGCACATATTTCCCACAGGGGCCACCATGAGTCCCTGGGGATCGCCATGGGCTGACGTGCACAGATGCTGGGCACATCTGCGCACATCGTCCCATGAGGCTGTGGTTAACGCATGCACATATATACCATACATGCTCGCACGTGTTTGCAGGCATGCATGGATATATATGCATACGTCTCAACCCTTCCTCAACAGCGCACAAACTCAGGAATTTGGGGCTGATAATCGTCAGGGGGTGGGGTCCATATGGGGTCACTCTGGGGGGCTGCCTCCACTGCTACCCTGGGGCACCTTCTAGAGGGATCCTCATCAGCGGATGATGATGAGGGGGTAGAGGAAAGTGGCATCCTCTTCTCCCTCACTGGCTGACTCAGTATTGGAGGCAAACATGGCGTGTGCCTCTTCAGCGGAGTATACTCGGGATGAATGGGACATTTTTATTTTATTGAGGGGGAAGATGTGTGAAATGTGTAAACCTTTATTTAGTGTGAGGGGTGCATGTAGTGTTTTCACACGTGAAGGGGCTTGTTATAAATTTAATATTACATTTAGAAGAAAAGTTATAATAAAAAAAGTATTTTCTGCACAGAAAAAAGGGAAGGGACAGGGACGGAGGGATCTGGAACAGCTGCAAATGAAAAAATAAATATCTGTGCAGCTATTCCAGATGTTCTTTCTTCTTTTCAGCAGCTAAATTTCGCAGTGGTGGTGCACCATAAGTCCCAGCAAGCCACAGCAGCACAGAAAGACACAGAACCTCTCTGCATGCAGTCACCAGCTGGAATGGCTGCATGCAGGGAAGTTCAGCCTCTTCCTGTGCCGCTAGCACATCCGCAATTCCCAGTCCCCATAGCTCTGTGTGCTTTTATTGTGTAAAAAAAACAATTTTATAGATATGTAAATTAACCTGAGATGAGTCCTGTCCCTGAGATGGGTCCAGCGTAAAGGAGTCCAGCACCGCCCTGCATCCTCAGAATCTCCTCCTTGCTCCGCGACGTCACAAAGCTAGAGTGCCGTGATCTTGCGATGCGTGAGCTAGCGCATGCGCAGTGTCCTCATAGAGTTCCTTCCCTGTGCTGGCATCAGCCCCAGGGAAGGAACTGTGCATGCGCTAGCTCACGCATCGCGAGATTATGGCACTCTAGCTTTCTGACGTCGGCGAGCAAGGAGGAGATTCGGAGGATGCGTGCGGTGCTGGACTCCTTCACAGTGCGCAGTGCTGGACTCATCTCTGACAGGACTCATCTAAGGTTAATTTACATATATTAAAATCTTTTTTTTTACACAATAAAAGCACACAGAGCTATGGGGACTGGGTATTGCGGATGTGCTAGCGGCCATCTAGCAACACATGTCCTCAGCGCTACACACAAAATCCCGGTGACAGGTTCCCTCTAAGCCATTGAAAAATAAGCATTTTATTTTTTTCACAACTAGAACCACACTGACGACCGACCTAAAATCGTGTGGCCATTGTGCCCCAAGCAAATCACTATGAAGTTGTGACTGTGAACAACGCAGCAATGTGAGGTGTGAACCTACTAGGACGGCACCTCTGCATGCTCGAAGGGCTCTTTGACACGAGCGGATGCCGCAGTGAAAACAAAGAAGGCATGGATACACAGAACTTGTGTGCAGGCTGCCATCTTTAGTAAGGTAGACTCACCCATCCGGCGATGCACAGGTAAGCCCTTACCTGTGCCGGGAGCCGGTCTGAAATCAAATACAGTCACCAGTTCCAAGAACAGCCCGATGAAGGCCCCCGGCGGCTGTTCTTGGAACTGGTGACTGCATTTGATTTCAGACCGGCTCCCGACACAGGTAAGGGCTTACCTGTGCATCGCCGGACTGGTGAGTCTACCTTACTAAAGATAGCACCCCGCATGTGTTCCCTGGCGAACACTGCAAACTGACCATCACTTCCTGTCACATCCGCCACTTGTAGAAAAAAAGGCCTCAGCAAGGACGCGGAGTGGAGTGTGGCCATATTTTGCCTATATCGCTGGTGAAGACGGGCAGCCTGTCGGCAAAAGGTGTTACAAATCTCTCCATTGCAAAGCAGGAAACACCAGCAAGTTGGCTCAGCATTTGGCAGACAATCACCCTGACCTCTACGATGAACTGAAAAGTCCACAGGGTAGCCAATTTTAAGTCTACCCTACCTACCCATGCTCTCTTCTTAAAGGGGTTGTCTCACTTAAGCAAATGGCTTATCATGTAGAGAAAGATTAAACAAGGCACTTACTAATGTATTGTGATTCTCCATATTGCCTCCTTTCCGGGCTGCATTCATTTTTCCATCTCATTATACGCTGCTTGTTTCCATGGCTACAAGTCACAACCACCCTGCAATCTAGCAGCAGTGGTCGTGCTTGCATTGCAGGGTGGCTGTAAACGAGCATTGTATAAGGTGATGGAAAAAAATGAATGAAGCCAGCATGGAGGGCAATATGGAGAATCATAGCACATAGAAGAGTCTGGTATTCACTGTATATACAGGATAAAGGCCATTGTCTGAAGTGAAACAACCTTTTTTAAGTGATGAATGATGATTGACTTTTCCCTACAAACCCATTGCACTACGTCATCCAAAGATAAACCCACTCGGGCTACTGCCATTATATCTGTGCTCGAAAGACAGCGGGAATATGGCAAAGACTCCGAGGAAGCTCGGAGAATAAACAAGTACATCCGCAAGGACCAAGTGCCGGAATATACGGCTGGGAAACCTGGATTCAGAAGCCTGGTCCAGCAGTCAAACAGTACGGTACGCCTGGGAGAGCCTACTTTATGTCACTCTACATGGAGATCAGAAGGTTGAGGTTCCACTACAGACCTCTGAACATTGGTGGTTCTCACCAGTCACTTTATAACAGAAGAATGGGAGTTGTAGTCTCGGTGTTCAGGCTGTACGGCTCTGTGCACAGATCATACTGCTGACAGTTTGCATGAAGAGTTTGAGGAATCCCTAACTGAAGACTGGAAACTGGACATATCCAAAATGTCTTGAACAACAACAGATAACGCCTCTGACAACATCAGAGCGTTTGAAGACCACGGCCGGGTCCCATGTTTTGGTCAGTGGCGGCGCTTCTCAAGGTTACGTAAGACCGTCTCTGCGTTCTGCTAAAATGAGCCAATCACTGAAAGAAAAACAAAAGGCACTTCAGATACTGGAACACAAGCTTATTCACGATGAACCCACCCATGGAAGTCCATTTATGATATGGTGGAGAGGTTCTGTGCTGTCCTGGCAGAGAACCGGAAACAATGTCACCATTCTGCTCCAGAGATGTGCTCGCACCAATGAGCGATTTTGCTGATGCGTTGAAGGGAGTCTTTCACCTAATCTGAGCATTTTAGACCACTCATATCAGGTTAGAGACTCGTTCACCCTCATTACAATGGGACCTTTGTTTTCTGTGTCCCTCGGCAGGAGAGGTGAAGGCAGGAGAAGAGTCGGGCAGGAGAGGTGAAGGCAGGAGAAGAGTCGGGCAGGAGAGGTGAAGGCAGGAGAGGAGTCGGGCAGGAGAGGTGCCGGGCAGGAGAGGAGTCGGGCAGGAGAGGTGAAGGCAGGAGAGGAGTCGGGCAGGAGAGGTGAAGGCAGGAGAAGAGTCGGGCAGGAGAGGTGAAGGCAGGAGAAGAGTCGGGCAGGAGAGGTGAAGGCAGGAGAGGAGTCGGGCAGGAAAGGTAAGGGCAGGAGAGGAGTCGGGCAGGAGAGGTGCCGGGCAGGAGAGGAGTCGGGCAGGAGAGGTGAAGGCAGGAGAGGAGTCGGGCAGGAGAGGTGAAGGCAGGAGAGGAGTCGGGCAGGAGAGGAGTCGGGCAGGAGAGGTGAAGGCAGGAGAGGAGTCGGGCAG
Organism: Bufo gargarizans; assembly: GCF_014858855.1. NCBI lineage: Eukaryota > Metazoa > Chordata > Amphibia > Anura > Bufonidae > Bufo > Bufo gargarizans. The sequence continues at coordinate 198,177,000 of NC_058088.1, forward strand.
GAGAGGTGAAGCCAGGAGAGGAGTCGGGCAGGAGATGAGTCGGGCAGGGGAGGTGAGGGAAGGAGAGGTGAAGGCAGGAGAGGTGAAGGCAGGAGAGGTGAAGGCAGGAGAGGTGAGGGCAGGAGAGGTGAGGGCAGGAGAGGTGAGGGCAGGAGATGAGTCGGGCAGGAGAGGTGAGGGAAGGAGAGGAGTCGGGCAGGAGAGGTAAAGGCAGGAGAGGAGTCGGGCAGGAGAGGAGTCGGGCAGGAGAGGAGTCGGCAGGAGAGGAGTCGGGCAGGAGAGGAGTCGGGCAGGAGAGGAGTCGGGCAGGAGAGGAGTCGGGCAGGAGAGGAGTCGGGCAGGAGAGGAGTCGGGCAGGAGAGGTGAGGGAAGGAGAGGTGAAGGCAGGAGAGGTGAAGGCAGGAGAGGAGTCGGGCAGGAGAGGTGAGGGCTCCTCATTAGCGTTGTTACATTGTCAAATCCAATATCGACCTCTGACAGTCTGATATCTGCTGCAGGTTTTTCTGTTTAAGTCAATAAATGTTTTACGTTTATATAATCAAAAGGCTTTTTTGCGTGATCTCGAATGTTATTAAGTATCACAATACTTTTTATAGGTTTATGATATATAACACCTCAGATATATGATATATAACACTTCAGGTATATGATAAATAACATATAACACCTCATGTATATGATATATGACACCTCAGGTATATGATACCTCAGATATATGATATATAACACCTCAGGTATATGATATATAACACCTCAGGTATATGATATATGACACCTCAGGTATATGATATATGACACCTCAGGTATATGATATATGACATTTCCCTTACGTCCTAACCAGCAGCACATGTGGGGTTTATCCGCCCCAGTGAAACTGGTAGGACAGACGGAATATTTAATAAAGTAAAGTAATCAAATAAATCCACGCCCCCATTACCTCACTATAAGAGGCCAAACCCCCCATACATCAGTGTGTTTTTTTCTGTCCTTGGGACTGCAGGACAGACGGGGGCAGCCATTTGGCTGCCGCACTCTTAGATTACATGCTAACCTTGTGTTTTTCTTTCAGGGTTGCAGCTTATATGCGGAGTGGTGGAGGCAGACAAGCTCCTGCTAGGCACGGAGCTCCTGTATTCAGCTTCCTGTTTGGTTTCCTCACATCACCTGCGGGAGCTTGTGTGCCAGCGCCCTCTGGTGGTTTGTCGGTGAACAACAATGATTAAAGTTTGTTCAAACCTGGCGTCTGACGTCATTCTGGGCGCCAAATTTTAATATATAAAGCCTCCAGTCCTTCCAGGCTGTGCTGTTTGCAGCCTTGGGTTGGTTTCTGAGGCAGACTACTTTAGTTACCAGCTTTCCTGTGCTGGTAGGTTTGCTGCTTCCTTGGTTAGCTAATGAATAGACATTGTCCATTCATTTTAACTCTTTCTCTGCAGATAATGTCCTCTGCCGGTGATGGGGATCGGACTGGGCGCAAGACGTTATCCAAGCGCAAGCATTTGGCGTGTAGGGATTGTGACACCCCTCTAGCAGACTCCTATGAATTTAATAGGTGTCCCTCTTGCCGTCCTCCTCCTCTGCCTCCTGATACGGAGCCTACCATACGGGACGTAGTAGTCTGGGTAAAGGACTTTGTGGAGTCCTCAATGAACACCCTAAGGGATTCCGTGTCATCCAGAAGATCCGGTGTCCGATCTCCTCTGAGACCCACTCCTATGCAGGAGGAAGCCTACCATACCGTGGACGAAGTCCATTCCTCTGAGTCTAGTGGGGAGGAAGAAGAGGCTGTAAGGTACTTCTTTCCTGTAGAGAAGACCCAGAGGTTACTTAGATCCATCCGGTCGGGGGACCAGTATGTTGATCCCGGGGAAGCTTCTGAGTCCACCTCTAGGGGGCCAAGGGCCTTCAAAGTGGACGAGACTCTGTCTCGATTAATGAAGCTAGAATGGAAACATGCTGAGAAGGCACCGGTCATCTCAAAGCGCTTCAAGTCCATGTTCCCGATTGTGACATCCCAATTAGACCAGTGGGGCACTGTGCCCAAAGTTGATTTGGCAATTGCTAAATTGTCTACGAGGACTCTTGTCCCGGCTGATGACTGCTCCAACTTACAGGACCCGATGGACAGGCGGGTAGAATGCACCTTGAGAAGGTCTTACTCCACTGCTGCTGCTGCTGCATCTGTGGCTATAGCCTCTACGGAGGTAGCCGTCTTCCTCCAAAGACGCCTCCGACAGGTGCAGTCGGATATCGACTCTGATGACATCCTGGTGCAGTTTAAGTCCATTCTACTTGCCGTGGCATTTCTGTGTGACTCCGGTCCACAGCAGTTAAAATAATACTGTATTACAAAAACAATTGATGTCATTTTAGTTGCATTTGGTTCTTTAAAAAGTCCTTGTAAGATTTCATTCTGATCACAATTACAAATGTGCACTAAATTCCCTAAAACCCTTTACAGCATTGGGGGTTGAATAATTTTGAACAGAACTGTATGATATATGACATATAACACCTCAGGTATATGATATATAACACCTCAGGTATATGATATATAACACCTCATGTATATGATATATGACACCTCAGGTATATGATATATGACACCTCAGGTATATGATATATAACACCTCATGTATATGATATATGACATATAACACCTCAGGTATATGATATATGACATATAACACCTCAGGTATATGATATATAATATATAACACCTCAGGTATATGATATATAACACCTCATGTATATGATATATGACATATAACACCTCAGGTATATGATATATAATATATGACACCTCAGATATATGATATATAACACCTCAGGTATATGACATATAACACCTCAGGTATATGATATATAACACCTCAGGTATATGATATATAACACCTCAGGTATATGATATATAACACCTCAGGTATATGACATATAACACCTCAGGTATATGACATATAACACCTCAGGTATATGATATATAACACCTCAGGTATATGATATTTCCCTTATCGTCCTCGGCAGCACAGAATGGGTTAACGTTGACCTCTTTAGTTTCATAGGACCGCCCACCTAGATTTAAACAATCAAACAATTAATCAATCATATAATCAATACCACTATAAGGTCTGGTGAATGCAACTGCCCATTGTATTTTTTTTATGTCCTCATTTCTGAGGAATCTGCCCACCTGTCTGGTGTGGTGAAGATCGGCCACCTATGCCGTGGGGTGTGTCCCAGGCTCCAGGCCAAGTGTCCAGCACTGCCACGGGTGTGTCCTTGGAGCTGGCACAATGCCGCATCCACGATGTGCGCTCCGGCAGGAGGTCTCCATTGCGGTCTGCTAAGCCGCTTCCCTGCCGTGGATTCGCGCGTGTGCGCCCGACGCTGTCATCCCCAGCATGCCGCTTCTTGGATCAGGAGGCCGCCCCCACCGCACTTCCGGGTTCGGGCAGCGTCTGACGTCATCAGTCAGCGCGCCCTCTGGGGCCAATGGGAAGCCGCAGGAGCGGCTGACGTCACCAGGCGGCGTCCCGGGCGCCAGATTCGAATATTTAAGGTGGATGCAGGCTGGAGCAAGCTGCCATAAGTGCCTGGCAGCCGAGCTCCTGTGAGAGTAAGGTATTGTGTCAGCTGGGGTCCCTTCTGACTAGATCTCCTTGCTGTTCTGCTCATTGTATTTGTCTGTTTGTCTGTTCCAGATGTCTGGGCTTCCTGGTTCAGGGAGAAAGAAGGCTAAGAAGCACAGACACAGATATTGCCTGTCATGTGAGCAGCCCCTACCTGATGAGCAGCGAGAGGACTACTGTGACAACTGTACGGCGGCTGATTCTGTCCATTCTCATAGATCGTCTGGATCCAAGAGGTCTAGGAGGAAGCAGTCCCGCTGCATCTCTTGTATTCAGCCCTTACCCTCGGATTCGCGGTCCAATATCTGCGCTTCCTGTACTCAGCCGGAGGTCGAGTCTGACGCAGAGTCCAGAAGGCTAATGAGCCTCTTTAAGTCCTTTCTGACAAAGCAGAAACAGAAGGCCAAAAAGAGAAAGCGCGATCCTGTCTCCTCATCCTCTGACGAGTCTCTGACGGCTGAGAGCGAAGACTCAGACTCCGATTGGGAAGTCTCTAATATGGAGGAAAATTTCCTTTTTGATAGAAAGAATGCGAATCGCTTAATTAAAGAAGTAAAGGGAATAATGGAGACTAAAGAAGACCCTGTTGCTGCACAGGACAAGGAGAGTCTCTTCTATTTTCCAAAGAAAAAAGCCTCAGTCCTCCCAAGCCATCCAGTTCTGGACTCCATATTCCAGAAGGAATGTAAATGTCCCCTGAAGAAAATGGATCCGGGCTCAAGATTCCGCTCTGTCTATAAGATCGACTCCTCTGAGTCCTCAAGCTGGGAAGCCCCCTCCAGAGTTGATTCGGCGGTAACAAGGCTGGCTAAAAGGTCCTTCTTTCCTGCAGATGACTCCGCGTTGCTGAGGGATCCGATGGACAGAAAAGCAGATAACTTGCTAAAGAGACTGCATTCTTACTTGGCCACGTTAAGTAAGGCAGCCATGGCCGCAGTACCAGTGGCTCGAGCCCTCAGAATCTGGCTAAGTCACCTAGGAAGGGACATCGAGGACGGAGTCTCCAGAGAAGACCTGCTTCTTCAACTGCCGTCCCTTAAAATGGCCGCTGAGTTTTTGTGCGACTTTCCAGTGGATTCGCTGAGATTTCTGGCTAAAGATATGGCTCTCTCAAATTCGATAAGAAGAACCTTGTAGCTCAAGCTATGGGCAGGAGATGTTGCCTCTAAGACCAACCTCTGCGCTTTACCCTTTGAGCCTGGGAGATTGTTCGGCTTTCAGCTAGACAAGCTGTTAGAATCCAATTCGGATGAAAAATCTCTGAAGTTCCCTCAGTTTCAAACCAAGAATCGTCCGAGGAATTTTCGTCCCTTTGGCAGGCAGCCTTACCGCAGAACAGGCTATCGTGGGCGATCTAGCAGAAGCCGGTCAGACAGAAGAGTCCTTCCCAGTTCTGCTGAAAAAGCGAGAGGAAAGGAAGACATCAGTAAAAACTCCAAGACTGATTTCTGACGTCGAAAGCCAGTCTGTAGGAGGGCGCTTATCCTACTTCTACAACAACTGGAAGAGAATCACTACAGACAAATGGGTTCTGGATCTAGTAAGAGACGGATACTCGCTAGAGTTTCTTCATTAGCCAAGAAGCAGATTTCTGTATCAAAGAGAAGACCCTCGTATAGATCACCTGGTGGACCAATTTCTAAAGAAAGGAGCTTTAGAACGGGTACCAAGAGGTCAAGAAAAAAAGGGAGTCTACTCCAGGTTGTTTCTAGTCCCAAAAGCAAGCGGGGATTGGCGTCTCGTTATAGACCTCAGATACTTAAATCATTTTCTGAAAAAAATCCATTTCAAGATGGAAACATTAAGATCGGTGGTGTCCACTCTTCAGCGAGATCAGTTCATGGCCTCCCTGGACCTGGAGGACGCCTACCTGCATGTACCCATAAGAGCTTCCTCAAGGAAATTCCTAAGAGTAGCCGTCAGAAGAGCAGGGAAAATCCTGCACTTTCAATTCAGAGCATTGCGCTTCGGGCTGACATCCGCGCCCAGAATTTTTACCAAGATATCAGTGGTGGCAGCAGTACATCTACGCTTACAGGCCATTCAAGTCTACCCTTACTTGGACGACTGGCTAGTGGCAGCAGCAACGGAGGAACAGCTACAACTTCATCTCCGTACAGTCATCTCTCTTCTCCAGTCCCTCGGTTTCATAATGAGTTGGAAGAAATCTCAGCTCTCCCCAACGACGTCAAAAAGGTTCTTGGGGATGGTGATAGACACCCGCTGCATGAAAGTTTTCCTTCCTTCAGACAAGAGTCAGAAGATCAGAGAGGAAGTGAGAACCTTAAGATCAATTCACAAACCATCCGTACGCAGAGTGATAAAGACCTTGGGTCATCTGACTTCTACCATAGATGCGGTCCCCTGGGCGAAGATCCATATGCGAGACCTTCAATGGAATATGATACAGGCAAGACGCACCAGTCATTGCGGCTTGGAGAGAAGAGTCAGCCTGAGGCCATCCGTTATTCAGAGTCTGAACTGGTGGTTGCAGACGGAGAAGCTCACAGTAGGGAAATCGTTTCAGTATCTGTCGCCGATAATAATCACCACGGATGCTTCAGCCAGAGGCTGGGGGGCTCATGTGCAGAACAGATGGATCCAAGGGAAATGGTCTCCCCAGGATCTGCGACAGTCCTCGAACTTCAAGGAGATGAAGGCTGTTCTGGAATCGCTGGTCCATTTTCAAACTCTCCTGGAAGGAAAATCGGTGCTGGTTCGCTCAGACAACCTCTCCACTGTGTTCTACCTGAACAAACAGGGAGGAACGAGGAGCCCGTCCTTGATGAAATTATGCAAACGGATTTTGACACACTAATGAATTCCTGCAAGCGTTCTACCAATGTGAAATATGCCAAAGTATTGGGAAAATTCCGGTCTTGGTTGTCTGGGAAAGGATATGCGGAAATAAACATCTCCAGTATTCTTCAGTTCCTTCAAGAAGGATTTGATATGGGCTTGAAGCCGAATACCTTAAAATCCCAGATGACTGCCATTAATATCTTGACAGAGAATAAATATCTATTCCATCCTCTGATAGTCAGATTCTTCAAGGCCTTGAAGAGGCTAAGACCGGTGGTGCACGAACCTTTTCCTGTGTGGGACCTATCCCTAGTACTAAGGGGACTCACAAAGCCACCCTTTGAACCGTTGGAACAGGTGGACATCAGATATCTCTCCTGCAAAGTAGCCATTACTTCGGCGAAAAGATTGGGGGAACTACGAGCGTTATCTTCCAGACATCCATATATACGAATCCTTCCCGATGGGATATTGATTAGGACTATGCCTTCTTTTCAACCAAAGGTTCCTTCCACTATGAATATTAATAGGGAAACCTTCTTGCCTACGTTCTTCCCAAATCCGGCGGATGAAGAACAGGAGCAGTTACATATGCTGGATGTGAAAAGAGCAGTAGAAACATATTTGCGAAGAACGGAAGAGTTCCGTGTAGACGAAAGTCTTTTTTTGCTTTATTCTGGACCGAGAAGAGGGCGAACGCCATCCAAGGATTCTCTCGCCCGGTGGATAAAGAACACCATCACAGAAACCTACTTGTTAGAGGGGGAAACTCCACCACTTTCCATCAAGGCTCATTCCACAAGATCGACAGCAGCCTCCTGGGCGGAATATGGGCAGGTGTCTATACAAGAAATCTGCAGCGCAGCCTCCTGGTCCACTCCTTCCACCTTCGCAAAGCATTATCGCCTCGACATCGAGTCCAGGAGCTCAGCCTTTGGCACAGGCATTCTAAGTTCAGCTTCAGTATAATCCCCCCTTTGGAATCTATAAAAATCCCATTCTGTGCTGCCGAGGACGATAAGGGAAAGTAGAAAACTGGTACCTGGAATTTTACTTTCCTTGAGTCCGAAGGCAGCACAGGCAGCACAGGCAGCACAGGCAGCACAGGCAGCACAGGCAGCACAGGCAGCACAGGCGGCACAGGCAGCACAGGCAGCACAGGCGGCACAGGCGCACCCTCCCTAATAAATTGTATTCTGTTCTGCAACTGTGTGGATCTATTTTTTAATACAAGGGGCAGTTGCATTCACCAGACCTTATAGTGGTATTGATTATATGATTGACTAATTGTTTGATTGTTTAAATCTAGGTGGGCGGTCCTAGGAAACTAAAGAGGTCAACGTTAACCCATTTTGTGCTGCCGAGGACTCAAGGAAAGTAAAATTCCAGGTACCAATTTTCTACTATAACACCTCAGGTATATGATATATGACATATAACACCTCAGGTATATGATATATGACATATAACACCTCAGGTATATGACATATAACACCTCAGGTATATGACATATAACACCTCAGGTATATGATATGTGACATATAACACCTCAGGTATATGATATATGACATATAACACCTCAGGTATATGATATCAGACATATAACACCTCAGGTATATGATATATGACATATAACACCTCAGGTATATGACATATAACACCTCAGGTATATGACATATAACACCTCAGGTATATGATATGTGACATATAACACCTCAGGTATATGACATATAACACCTCAGGTATATGATATGTGACACCTCAGGTATATGACATATAACACCTCAGGTATATGATATGTGACACCTCAGGTATATGACATATAACACCTCAGGTATATGATATATAACACCTCAGGTATATGATATCAGACATATAACACCTCAGGTATATGATATATGACATATAACACCTCAGGTATATGACATATAACACCTCAGGTATATGATATATGACATATAACACCTCAGGTATATGACATATAACACCTCAGGTATATGATATATGACATATAACACCTCAGGTATATGACATATAACACCTCAGGTATATGATATATGACATATAACACCTCAGGTATATGGTATATAACACCTCAGGTATATGATATATGATATATAACACCTCAGGTATATGATATGTGACATATAACACCTCAGGTATATGACATATAACACCTCAGGTATATGATATGTGACATATAACACCTCAGGTATATGACATATAACACCTCAGGTATATGATATGTGACACCTCAGGTATATGACATATAACACCTCAGGTATATGATATGTGACACCTCAGGTATATGACATATAACACCTCAGGTATATGATATATAACACCTCAGGTATATGATATCAGACATATAACACCTCAGGTATATGATATATGACATATAACACCTCAGGTATATGACATATAACACCTCAGGTATATGATATATGACATATAACACCTCAGGTATATGACATATAACACCTCAGGTATATGATATATGACATATAACACCTCAGGTATATGACATATAACACCTCAGGTATATGATATGTGACATATAACACCTCAGGTATATGACATATAACACCTCAGGTATATGATATGTGACACCTCAGGTATATGACATATAACACCTCAGGTATATGATATGTGACACCTCAGGTATATGATATATAACACCTCAGGTATATGATATCAGACATATAACACCTCAGGTATATGATATATGACATATAACACCTCAGGTATATGACATATAACACCTCAGGTATATGATATATGACATATAACACCTCAGGTATATGACATATAACACCTCAGGTATATGATATATGACATATAACACCTCAGGTATATGACATATAACACCTCAGGTATATGATATGTGACATATAACACCTCAGGTATATGACATATAACACCTCAGGTATATGATATGTGACACATCAGGTATATGACATATAACACCTCAGGTATATGATATATAACACCTCAGGTATATGATATCAGACATATAACACCTCAGGTATATGATATATAACACCTCAGGTATATGACATATAACACCTCAGGTATATGGTATATGATATATAACACCTCAGGTATATGATATGACATATAACACCTCAGGTATATGACATATAACACCTCAGGTATATGACATATAACACCTCAGGTATATGACATATAACACCTCAGGTATATGACATATAACACCTCAGGTATATGACATATAACACCTCAGGTATATGACATATAACACCTCAGGTATATGACATATAACACCTCAGGTATATGATATATAACACCTCAGGTATATGATATATTACACCTCAGGTATATGATATATGACACCTCAGGAATGTGACATATGACACCTCAGGTATATGACATATAACACCTCAGGTATATGATATATAACACCTCAGGTATATGATATATGACACCTCAGGTATATGATATATGACACCTCAGGAATGTGACATATAACACCTCAGGTATATGATATATTACACCTCAGGTATATGATATATGACACCTCAGGTATATGATATATGACACCTCAGGAATGTGACATATAACACCTCAGGAATGTGACATATAACACCTCAGATATAGGATATATGACACCTCAGGAATGTGACATATAACACCTCAGGAATGTGACATATAACACCTCAGATATAGGATATATGACACCTCAGGAATATGATATATGACGATATAACACCTCAGGTATATGATATCAGACATATAACACCTCAGGAATGTGACATATAACTAGCACACGCTCACAGTTCGGGGGACTTCCGGTGACTACCCCTGCGGGCGGCTCCTCCCCGGCTCCGGCTGTCAGTTGACTTGTGGTAAGATGGCGGCGCTCAGATCCCGGTGACTGCCGCTCTCCGGCGGAGACTGCCCGGCTACAGACATACATCCCCCCGGTCACCTCATCCTCCCGGGGCCTCCAGTCCAGACTCCGCCGCAGAGCGACCCCCAGAAATCGGGGAACAGCGGCGGGAAAAGGGGAGGAAGGCGCGGGCAGCACCACGTTACCATGACAACGGCGGCCCCGAGCAGACGCTGAGCGGAGGGAGAGAGCGAGAGAGGTGAGACTATTATACTATACTGCTCTATTATACCGCCCTGTACTATTATACTATACTATACTGCTCTATTATACCGCCCTGTACTGTTATACTATACTGCTCTATTATACCGCCCTGTACTGTTATACTATACTATACTGCTCTATTATACCGCCCTGTACTATTATACTATACTGCTCTATTATACCGCCCTGTACTATTATACTATACTGCTCTATTATACCGCCCTGTACTATTATACTATACTATACTGCTCTATTATACCGCCCTGTACTATTATACTATACTGCTCTATTATACCGCCCTGTACTATTATATTATACTATACTGCTCTATTATACCGCCCTGTACTATTATACTATACTATACTGCTCTATTATACCGCCCTGTACTATTATACTATACTGCTCTATTATACCGCCCTGTACTATTATACTATACTGCTCTATTATACCGCCCTGTACTATTATACTATACTATACTGCTCTATTATACCGCCCTGTACTGTTATACTATACTGCTCTATTATACCGCCCTGTACTATTATATTATACTATACTGCTCTATTATACCGCCCTGTACTATTATACTATACTATACTGCTCTATTATACCGCCCTGTACTATATACTATACTGCTCTATTATACCGCCCTGTACTATTATATTATACTATACTGCTCTATTATACCGCCCTGTACTATTATACTATACTATACTGCTCTATTATACCGCCCTGTACTATTATACTATACTATACTGCTCTATTATACCGCCCTGTACTATTATACTATACTATACTGCTCTATTATACCGCCCTGTACTATTATATTATACTATACTGCTCTATTATACCGCCCTGTACTATTATACTATACTATACTGCTCTATTATACCGCCCTGTACTATTATACTATACTATACTGCTCTATTATACCGCCCTGTACTATTATATATACTATACTGCTCTATTATACCGCCCTGTACTATTATACTATACTATACTGCTCTATTATACCGCCCTGTACTATTATACTATACTATACTGCTCTATTATACCGCCCTGTACTATTATACTATACTGCTCTATTATACCGCCCTGTACTATTATATTATACTATACTGCTCTATTATACCGCCCTGTACTATTATATTATACTATACTGCTCTATTATACCGCCCTGTACTATTATACTATACTGCTCTATTATACCGCCCTGTACTATTATACTATACTGCTCTATTATACCGCCCTGTACTATTATATACTATACTGCTCTATTATACCGCCCTGTACTATTATACTATACTGCTCTATTATACCGCCCTGTACTATTATACTATACTGCTCTATTATACCGCCCTGTACTATTATACTATACTGCTCTATTATACCGCCCTGTACTATTATAATTATACTATACTGCTTATTATACCGCCCTGTACTATTACTACTATACTGCTCTATTATACCGCCCTGTACTATTATACTATACTGCTCTATTATACCGCCCTGTACGTATACTATACTATACGCTCTATTATACCGCCCGTACTAGTTATATTATACTATACTGCTCTATTATACCGCCCTGTACTGGTTCTATATACTCTACCTGCTCTATTATACGCCCTGTACTGTACTTACTATACTGCTCTATTATACCGCCCTGTACTATTATACTATACTGCTCTATTATACCGCCCTGTACTATTATACTATACTGCTCTATTATACCGCCCTGTACTATTATACTATACTGCTCTATTATACCGACCTGTACTATTATATTATACTACTGCTCTATTATACCGCCCTGTACTATTATATTATACTATACTGCTCTATTATACCGCCCTGTACTATTATACTATACTATACTGCTCTATTATACCGCCCTGTACTATTATACTATACTATACTGCTCTATTATACCGCCCTGTACTATTATACTATACTAACTGCTCTATTATACCGCCCTGTACTATTATACTATACTGCTCTATTATACCGCCCTGTACTATTATACTATACTGCTCTATTATACCGCCCTGTACTATTATACTATACTGCTCTATTATACCGCCCTGTACTATTATACTATACTATACTGCTCTATTATACCGCCCTGTACTATTATACTATACTGCTCTATTATACCGCCCTGTACTATTATACTATACTGCTCTATTATACCGCCCTGTACTGTTATACTATACTATACTGCTCTATTATACCGCCCTGTACTATTATATTATACTATACTGCTCTATTATACCGCCCTGTACTGTTATACTATACTGCTCTATTATACCGCCCTGTACTATTATACTATACTGCTCTATTATACCGCCCTGTACTATTATACTATACTGCTCTATTATACCGCCCTGTACTATTATACTATACTGCTCTATTATACCGCCCTGTACTATTATATTATACTATTCTGCTCTATTATACCGCCCTGTACTATTATATTATACTATACTGCTCTATTATACCGCCCTGTACTATTATATTATACTATACTGCTCTATTATACCGCCCTGTACTATTATACTATACTGCTCTATTATACCGCCCTGTACTATTATACTATACTGCTCTATTATACCGCCCTGTACTGTTATACTATACTGCTCTATTATACCGCCCTGTACTGTTATACTATACTGCTCTATTATACCGCCCTGTACTATTATACTATACTATACTGCTCTATTATACCGCCCTGTACTATTATACTATACTATACTGCTCTATTATACCGCCCTGTACTATTATACCGCCCTGTACTATTATATTATACTATACTGCTCTATTATACCGCCCTGTACTATTATACTATACTGCTCTATTATACCGCCCTGTACTATTATACTATACTATACTGCTCTATTATACCGCCCTGTACTGTTATACTATACTACTCTATTATACCGCCCTGTACTATTATATTATACTATACTGCTCTATTATACCGCCCTTTACTATTATATTATACTATACTGCTCTATTATACCGCCCTGTACTATTATATTATACTATACTGCTCTATTATACCGCCCTGTACTATTATATTATACTGTACTGCTCTATTATACCGCCCTGTACTATTATACTATACTGCTCTATTATACCGCCCTGTACTATTATACTATACTGCTCTATTATACCGCCCTGTACTATTATATTATACTGCTCTATTATACCGCCCTGTACTATTATACTATACTGCTCTATTATACCGCCCTGTACTATTATATTATACTATACTGCTCTATTATACCGCCCTGTACTATTATATTATACTATACTGCTCTATTATACCGCCCTGTACTATTATTATACTATACTGCTCTATTATACCGCCCTGTACTATTATACTATACTGCTCTATTATACCGCCCTGTACTATTATACTATACTACTCTATTATACCGCCCTGTACTATTATATTATACTATACTGCTCTATTATACCGCCCTGTACTATTATACTATACTGCTCTATTATACCGCCCTGTACTATTATACTATACTATACTGCTCTATTATACCGCCCTGTACTATTATACTATACTATACTGCTCTATTATACCGCCCTGTACTATTATATTATACTATACTGCTCTATTATACCGCCCTGTACTATTATACTATACTATACTGCTCTATTATACCGCCCTGTACTATTATATTATATCATACTGCTCTATTATACCGCCCTGTACTATTATATTATACTATACTGCTCTATTATACCGCCCTGTACTATTATACTATACTGCTCTATTATACCGCCCTGTACTGTTATACTATACTACTCTATTATACCGCCCTGTACTATTATATTATACTATACTGCTCTATTATACCGCCCTTTACTATTATATTATACTATACTGCTCTATTATACCGCCCTGTACTATTATACTATACTATACTGCTCTATTATACCGCCCTGTACTATTATACTATACTGCTCTATTATACCGCCCTGTACTATTATATTATATCATACTGCTCTATTATACCGCCCTGTACTATTATATTATATCATACTGCTCTATTATACCGCCCTGTACTGTTATCATACTACGGTGGGGCGGTATAATGCATTGCTGTATCGTACCGCCCCGCTGTAGTATGAGGTTGCTGGATTGTACCGCCCCGCTGTAGTATGAGGTTGCTGGATTGTAGCGCCCCGCTGTAGCATGGTATGGCTGGATTGTAGCGCCCCGCTGTAGCATGGTATGGCTGGATTGTAGCGCCCCGCTGTAGCATGGTATGGCTGGATTGTAGCGCCCCGCTGGAGCATGGTATGGCTGGATTGTAGCGCCCCGCTGGAGCATGGTATGGCTGGATTGTAGCGCCCCGCTGTAGCATGGTATGGCTGGATTGTAGCGCCCCGCTGGAGCATGGTATGGCTGGATTGTAGCGCCCCGCTGGAGCATGGTATGGCTGGATTGTAGCGCCCCGCTGGAGCATGGTATGGCTGGATTGTAGCGCCCCGCTGGAGCATGGTATGGCTGGATTGTAGCGCCCCGCTGGAGCATTTTATGGTGGCCGTGCTCAGCTGTGCAGACATCATGACAGTAGTATGAGGGGATGCAGTGACAGCACCACCAAACCGCCGCCGTCTCAGGCCCAGTAACGATGGCGCGGTTTTTACTAAGGAGGGAGGGGAGGTCTGACATCTACAGAAGAGGAAGGAAGTGGTTCTTCAGTGCTGTGTCTCCCTGCAGCCGCCGTGTAGATTGTAAGCTCCTATGGTTAGCCATCTGCCATTGTGCATGAGATGTAATTTCCGCCATCCGCAGAAGGATGGCGCTATATGAGAGGGGCTGATACTGGTGGTCATGTATGTGTCGTTCACCTCTGCAGGGCGCCACACGCGATACATTCCCTATGATGAAGAAATCCTCCAGACGCCTGCCGCCCGCAGCCGCTAATACTGCAATGAGACCGCCGACTACCACGCCGCTTCCGCAAGGACTGTCCGCCCGTAACCTGGAGACGGCAGAAGATGGCGACATCTCCGAGTGTGACCGAAAAGAAGGTGGGGAACATATATGACTAGCGTGTGTAAACGGTACGGCACATATATGACTAGCGCGTCTACACGGTACGGCACATATATGACTAGCGCGTCTACACGGTACGGCACATATATGACTAGCGCGTCTACACGGTACGGCACATATATGACTAGCGCGTCTACACGGTACGGCACATATATGACTAGCGCGTCTACACGGTACGGCACATATATGACTAGCGCGTCTACACGGTACGGCACATATATGACTAGCGCGTCTACACGGTACGGCACATATATGACTAGCGCGTCTACACGGTACGGCACATATATGACTAGCGCGTGTAAACGGTACGGCACATATATGACTAGCGGTCTACACGGTACGGCACATATATGACTAGCGCGTCTACACGGTACGGCACATATATGACTAGCGCGTCTACACGGTACGGCACATATATGACTAGCGCGTCTACACGGTACGGCACATATATGACTAGCGCGTCTACACGGTACGGCACATATATGACTAGCGCGTCTACACGGTACGGCACATATATGACTAGCGCGGCTACACGGTACGGCACATATATGACTAGCGCGTCTACACGGTACGGCACATATATGACTAGCGCGGCTACACGGTACGGCACATATATGACTAGCGCGTCTACACGGTACGGCACATATATGACTAGCGCGTCTACACGGTACGGCACATATATGACTAGCGCGTCTACACGGTACGGCACATATATGACTAGCGCGTGTAAACGGTACGGCACATATATGACTAGCGCGTGTAAACGGTACGGCACATATATGACTAGCGCGTCTACACGGTACGGCACATATATGACTAGCGCGTCTACACGGTACGGCACATATATGACTAGCGCGGCTACACGGTACGGCACATATATGACTAGCGCGGCTACACGGTACGGCACATATATGACTAGCGCGGCTACACGGTACGGCACATATATGACTAGCGCGGCTACACGGTACGGCACATATATGACTAGCGCGGCTACACGGTACGGCACATATATGACTAGCGCGGCTACACGGTACGGCACATATATGACTAGCGCGGCTACACGGTACGGCACATATATGACTAGCGCGGCTACACGGTACGGCACATATATGACTAGCGCGGCTACACGGTACGGCACATATATGACTAGCGCGGCTACACGGTACGGCACATATATGACTAGCGCGGCTACACGGTACGGCACATATATGACTAGCGCGTCTACACGGTACGGCACATATATGACTAGCGCGTCTACACGGTACGGCACATATATGACTAGCGCGTCTACACGGTACGGCACATATATGACTAGCGCGGCTACACGGTACGGCACATATATGACTAGCGCGGCTACACGGTACGGCACATATATGACTAGCGCGGCTACACGGTACGGCACATATATGACTAGCGCGGCTACACGGTACGGCACATATATGACTAGCGCGGCTACACGGTACGGCACATATATGACTAGCGCGGCTACACGGTACGGCACATATATGACTAGCGCGGCTACACGGTACGGCACATATATGACTAGCGCGTCTACACGGTACGGCACATATATGACTAGCGCGTCTACACGGTACGGCACATATATGACTAGCGCGTCTACACGGTACGGCACATATATGACTAGCGCGTCTACACGGTACGGCACATGTGCAGCATAGCACACGCAGTATGTACAATGACATACCACAGTTTACGCGCCGCCGGTCACAGTTCCTGTTACTATGAACAGTGAAGCAAGAAGATGAAATAATCTCCAATAGACAAAAAGTTCCTATTTTAACCCCTTCCCGACTGCCGCCATACATGTACAGCGCTGCAGGACATGATTTACAGGTACGGTCCGCTGATTGAGCAGGTGCAGGGGCTGCTCCAGCCCAATCAGTTGGCAGGGGTCCGACTGTGTATGCGCTATATAACCCTTGCTATGCCGCGGTCAGCACTGATTGTGGGCTGTGTGGAGGGGGCCGCCCTGCGCTGCAAAAGCCTCCTTTTCCCATGATTAAAGAGGACCTTTCATGGGCCCAGACATTATAAACTGTCAGGACACGTAGGGCACAGTGCAGGGATCTAACCGCACTTACTATGCTTTCTGGGCGCCGCTCCGTCGTATTCTCCCGCCTGGTATGCTAATTTTAGCATCGGTACAATGAGGAGGCGGAGACTGAGTCTTTCTCTGTGGGCGTCTCCTTCTCCCTGGCTGTGACGCTCTGCGCTGTGATTGGACAGTGCTACAGCCAGGGAGAAGGAGACGCCCACAGAGAAAGGCCTCATGCACACAACAGTATTTTTTCACGGTCCGCAAAATGGGGTTCCGTTGTTCCGTGATCCGTTTCCGGTTTTGTTTCCGTGTGTCTTCCTTGATTTTTGGAGGATCACCAGACATGAAGGAAAGTGAAAAAAAAATCTAAGTCAAGTTTGCCTTGCAAATGATAGGAAATAAACGGACGCGGATGACAATCTTGTATGCCTCCGTGTTTTTTCACGGACCCATTGACTTAAATGGGTCCGCGAACCGTTGTCAGTGAAAAAAATTGGACAGGTCCTATTTTTTTCACGGACTGGAAACTCGGATCACGGACGCGGATGACAAACGGTGCATTAGCCGAGTTTTCCACGGACCCATTGAAAGTCAATGGGTCTGCAGAAAATCACGGAAAATGGAACAACGGACACAACAACAGTCGTGTGCATGAGGCCAAAGACTCGGTCTCCTCCTCATTGTTCCGATGCTAAGTGCAGTTAGATCCCTGCACTGTGCCCTACGTATCCTGATACTTAGTTTATAATGTTTGGACCCATCAAAGGTCCTCTTTAAAGGGGTTAGAGCTGAACCCGGACATACCTCAATTTTCACCCCGGCAGCCCCCCTGACTTGAGCAGTTGATGCTCCGATGCTCTCCTTTGCCCTGCGCTAAATCGCGTAAGGCAATGGAATTTTCTGGAGTTCCGTGACGAACTGGGTTCTCCATAGGGCTGCCAGGCAGAGGCTTCCGCCCAACAGTGAGCCTGGTGACGCTGTAATAATGATAGACACATTGGGTATCGCCGCGTCCGTAACAACCGGCTCTATAATATCACATGATCTGCCCTGATAGGTGAACGCTGTGATAATAAGAAACATTGGGTATCGCCGCGTCTGTAACAACCGGCTCTATAATATCACATGATCTGCCCTGATAGGTGAACGCTGTGATAATAAGAAACATTGGGTATCGCCGCGTCTGTAACAACCGGCTCTATAATATCACATGATCTGCCCTGATAGGTGAACGCTGTGATAATAAGAAACATTGGGTATCGCCGCGTCTGTAACAACCGGCTCTATAATATCACATGATCTGCCCTGATAGGTGAACGCTGTGATAATAAGAAACATTGGGTATCGCCGCGTCTGTAACAACCGGCTCTATAATATCACATGATCTGCCCTGATAGGTGAACGGTGTAAAATAAATAAAAACTAGAACAGTCATTGTTTTTGTTAACTCTCCTCACAAATAGTGTAATACCAAGCAATCAAAAAGTCATATGCACCCCAAAATAGTACCAATCAAACCATCACCTTATCCCGCAAAAAAATGAGCCCCCACATAAGATAATCCCCAAAAATAAAAATCTATGGTCCCCATAAACCAATCTATCAAAATCTGTGCTGCAAAAGCCATATGGCGCTCCTTCCGTTCTGAGTCCTGCCATGTCCCCCCCAGCAGTGTACCACCACACATGAGGTGTTGCCGTATTCGGGAGAAAATGGGTAACAAATGATGGGTACTTTTTATCCTGTTACCCCTTGTGAAAATGAAAAAATATTGGGGCTAAAGCAACATAAACTTCGTTTTCACAGCCAAGTGTTTCCAAATTCCGTAAAACGCTTATGGGTCAAAGTGCTCAGAGCTCCCCTTAATAAATTCCTTGAGGGTATGGTTTCCAAAATGGGGTCACTTTTTGAGAGTTTCCGCTGTAGGAGCACGTCAGCGTCTCATTAAAGGGAGTCTGTCATCAAAGTTTCACCTTTTTAACCCTTCCCATAGCTTTCTAGCAGCCTTACAGTTAATAAAAACGTTACCTTTTATGAGCAATCCTGGACTTAGTATCATATGCAAATGAGGGCCCGCAAGTGCCCAGGGGCGGCGTTACCCTCGAAGGTGCCCAGCTAGCTCAGCCTTATCGTCGCTTCCCTCTGACCGCCCATCTACAAACCGGATTCCAAAAAAGTTGGGACACTAAACAAATAGTGAATAAAAGCTGAATGCAATGATGTGGAGATGGCAAATGTCAGTATTTTATTTGTAATAGAACGTAGATGACGGATCAAACGCTTAATCCGAGTAAATGTATCATTTTAAAGGAAAAATACGTTGATTCAAATTTTCACGGTGTCAACAAATCCCCAAAAAGTTGGGACAAGTAGCAATAAGAGGCTGGAAAAAGTAAATTTGAGCATAACAAAGAGCTGGAAGACCAATTACCACTAATTAGGTCAATTGGCAACATGATTGGGTATAAAGAGCTTCTCAGAGCGGCCGTGTCTCTCAGAAGCCAAGATGGGCAGAGGGTCACCAATTCCCACAATGTTGCGCAGAAAGATAGTGGAGCAATATCAGAAAGGTGTTACCCAGCGAAACATTGCAAAGACTTTGCATCTATCATCATCAACTGTGCAGAACATCATCCGAAGATTCCGAGAATCTGGAACAATCTCTGTGCGTAAGGGTCAAGGCCGTAAAACCATACTGGATGCCCGTGATCTCCGGGCCCTTACACGACACTGCACCACAAACAGGAATGCTACTGTAAAGGAAATCACAGAATGGGCTCAGGAATACTTCCAGAAACCATTGTCAGTGACCACAATCCCCGTGCCATCCGCCGCTGCCAGCTGAAACTCTACAGGGCAAAGAAGAAGCCATTTCTAAGCAAGATCCACAAGCTCAGGCGTTTTCACTGGACCGGGGGTCATTTACAATGGAGTGTGGCAAAATGGAGACTGTTCTGTGGTCAGACGAGTCACGATTCAAAGTTCTTTTTGGAAATCTGGGACGCCATGTCATCCGGACCAAAGAGGACAAGGACAACCCAAGTTGTTATCAACGCTCAGGTCAGAAGCCTGCATCTCTGATGGTATGGGGTGGCATGAGTGCGTGTGGCATGGGCAGCTTGCATGTCTGGAAAGGCACCATCAATGCAGAAAAATCTATTCAGGTCCTAGAACAACATCTGCTCCCATCCAGACGTCATCTCTTTCAGGGAAGACCCTGCATTTTCCAACAAGATAATGCCAGACCACATTCTGCATCAGTCACAACATCATGGCTGCGTAGGAGAAGGATCCGGGGACTGAAATGGCCGGTCTGCAGTCCAGATCTGTCACCTATAGAGAACATTTGGCGCATCATAAAGAGGAAGGTGCAACAAAGAAGGCCCAAGACGATGGAACAGTTAGAGGCCTGTATTAGACAAGAATGGGGGAGCATTCCTATTTCTAAACCTGAGAAACTGGTCTCCTCGGTCCCCAGACGTCTGCTGAGTGTTGTAAGAAGAAGGGGAGATGCCGCACAGCGGGGGAAATGGCCTTGTCCCAACTTTTTGGGGATTTGTTGACACCATGAAATTCTGATTCAACATATTTTTCCCTTAAAATGGTACATTTTCTCAGTTTAAACTTTTGTTCCGTGATTTATGTTCTATTCTGAATAAAATATTAGAAGTTGGCGCCTCCACATCATTGCACTCAGTAATTATTCACGATTTGTATAGTGTCCTAACTTTTTTCGAATCCGGTTTGTACTTACTTCTTGTTTCGCCGAGATTCCGTGCCTGCGCACTCAGTCCGTTGGCCGGCGCATGCGCACTGCAATGCCCATTCCTTGTACGGCATCACAGTAATGCGCCTGCGCCGGCTTCGAGGGTAACGCCGCCCCTGGGCACTTGCGGGCCCTCATTTGCATATGCTACTAAGTCCAGGATTGCTCATAAATGTAACGTTTTTATTAACGGTAAGGCTGCTAGAAAGCTATGGGAAGGGTTAAAAAGGTGAAACTTTGATGACAGACTCCCTTTAAATACAAAATGGCACCCATAAACCATTCTACCAAAATCTGCCTCTGAAAACCATATGGCGCTCCTTCCCTTCTGACCACTGCCACGTGACCCGACAGCAGTTTACCACCACAAACGGGGTATTTCTGTAAACTGCAGAATCAGAGTAATGTATATTGAGGTTTATTCTGCTGTTAACCCTTGCTGTGTTGCAAGAAAAAAAATGATTAACATAAAAAATCTGGAAGCAAAATTAAAATTTTGAAATTTCACCTCCATTTTTCTTTCATTCTTGTGGAACAGCTAAAGGGTTAACATCAGTTTTGAATACTTTGAGGGGTGTAGTTTCTAAAATGGGGGTCATTTATCGGTGGTTTCCATTACGTTATAACCTAATTGGTGCTTAAAAAAATGGTTTTGGAAATTTTCTTTAAAAATTTCTTCTAAATTTGTAAGCATCTAATGTCCTAAAAAATAAAATGACATTTACAAAATGATCCAAACATAAAGTAGAAACATGGGAATGATGACTGATAACTGTTGTATCTGTCTTCAAAGTAGAGAAATTCTAATCTAGAAAATTGTGAATTCTTCAAAATTTGTGTTTATTTATATAAAAAAAAAAAAGCGAAATATATCAACTCAAATTTACATGAAGTACAATGTGTCACAAGAAAACTATCTCAGAACGGCGTGAATAAGTGAAAGTGCGCCAAAGTTATTACCACATAACGTGACGCATGTCAGATTTAAAAAAATGGCCTAGGCAGGAAGGTGAAAACTGGCCCGGGGTAGAAGAGGTTAAGGAAAAAATATAATTTTATTTTCACCTTTTAAATTTTCAAAATAACAAAAAAAAAATGAAAAGGACCTGAAGTAAAACTTTGGGCCCCCGCATGGTTAGTGCCTAGTAGGTTTTTTTGTAGCAGCCAAATTTGTGCAGGTGTCACCAAACACGAGAACAATGTCTGGGGAAACCCCTCCAAAGAGCAGAGCCTGCAAGACGGCCCCGGAGTCTCACAGAAACTGAAGACGTCTGCAAGGAGGAATGGAGGAAAATCCCTCCAAAGAGCAGAGCCTGCAAGACGGCCCCGGAGTCTGAGAGAACCGGAAGACGTCTGCAAGGAGGAATGGAGGAAAAACCCTCCAAAGAGCAGAGCCTGCAAGACGGCCCCGGAGTCTGAGAGAACCGGAAGACGTCTGCAAGGAGGAATGGAGGAAAAACCCTCCAAAGAGCAGAGCCTGCAAGACGGCCCCGGAGTCTGAGAGAACCGGAAGACGTCTGCAAGGAGGAATGGAGGAAAAACCCTCCAAAGAGCAGAGCCTGCAAGACGGCCCCGGAGTCTCACAGAACCGGAAGACGTCTGCAAGGAGGAATGAAGGAAAAACCCTCCAAAGAGCAGAGCCTGCAAGACTGCCCCGGAGTCTGAGAGAACCGGAAGACATCTGCAAGGAGGAATGGAGGAAATCCCTCCAAAGAGCAGAGCCTGCAAGACGGCCCAGGAATCTCACAGAACCGGAAGACGTCTGCAAGGAGGAATGGAGGAAAAACCCTCCAAAGAGCAGAGCCTGCAAGACGGCCCCGGAGTCTCACAGAACCAGGAGACGTCTGCATGGAGGAATGGAGGAAAAACCCTCCAAAGAGCAGAGCCTGCAAGACTGCCCCGGAGTCTGAGAGAACCGGAAGACATCTGCAAGGAGGAATGGAGGAAAATCCCTCCAAAGAGCAGAGCCTGCAAGACGGCCCAGGAATCTCACAGAACCGGAAGACGTCTGCAAGGAGGAATGGAGGAAAAACCCTCCAAAGAGCAGAGCCTGCAAGACGGCCCCGGAGTCTCACAGAACCGGAAGACGTCTGCAAGGAGGAATGGAGGAAAAACCCTCCAAAGAGCAGAGCCTGCAAGACGGCCCCGGAGTCTGAGAGAACCGGAAGACGTCTGCAAGGAGGAATGGAGGAAAAACCCTCCAAAGAGCAGAGCCTGCAAGACGGCCCCGGAGTCTGAGAGAACCGGAAGACAACCGGAAGACGTCTGCAAGGAGGAATGGAGGAAATCCCTCCAAAGAGCAGAGCCTGCAAGACGGCCCCGGAGTCTGAGAGAACCGGAAGACGTCTGCAAGGAGGAATGGAGGAAAATCCCTCAAAAGAGCAGAGCCTGCAAGACTGCCCCGGAGTCTCACAGAACCGGAAGACGTCTGCAAGGAGGAATGGAGGAAAATCCCTCCAAAGAGCAGAGCCTGCAAGACGGCCCCGGAGTCTCACAGAAACGGAAGACGTCTGCAAGGAGGAATGGAGGAAAATCCCTCCAAAGAGCAGAGCCTGCAAGACGGCCCCGGAGTCTGAGAGAACCGGGAGACGTCTGCAAGGAGGAATGGAGGAAAATCCCTCCAAAGAGCAGAGCCTGCAAGACGGCCCCGGAGTCTGAGAGAACCGGGAGACGTCTGCAAGGAGGAATGGAGGAAAATCCCTCCAAAGAGCAGAGCCTGCAAGACAGCCCCGGAGTCTCACAGAACCGGAAGACGTCTGCAAGGAGGAATGGAGGAAATCCCTCCAAAGAGCAGAGCCTGCAAGACTGCCCCGGAGTCTGAGAGAACCGGAAGACGTCTGCAAGGAGGAATGGAGGAAAAACCCTCAAAAGAGCAGAGCCTGCAAGACGGCCCCGGAGTCTCACAGAAACTGAAGACGTCTGCAAGGAGGAATGGAGGAAAATCCCTCCAAAGAGCATAGCCTGCAACACGGCCCCGGAGTCTCACAGAAACTGAAGACGTCTGCAAGGAGGAATGGAGGAAAATCCCTCCAAAGAGCAGAGCCTGCAAGACGGCCCCGGAGTCTGAGAGAACCGGAAGACGTCTGCAAGGAGGAATGGAGGAAATCCCTCCAAAGAGCAGAGCCTGCAAGACTGCCCCGGAGTCTCACAGAACCGGAAGACGTCTGCAAGGAGGAATGGAGGAAATCCCTCCAAAGAGCAGAGCCTGCAAGACGGCCCCGGAGTCTCACAGAACCGGAAGACGTCTGCAAGGAGGAATGGAGGAAAATCCCTCCAAAGAGCAGAGCCTGCAAGACGGCCCCAGAGTCTGAGAGAACCGGAAGACGTCTGCAAGGAGGAATGGAGGAAAATCCCTCCAAAGAGCAGAGCCTGCAAGACGGCCCCGGAGTCTCACAGAACCGGAAGACGTCTGCATGGAGGAATGGAGGAAAATCCCTCCAAAGAGCAGAGCCTGCAAGACGGCCCCGGAGTCTCACAGAACCGGAAGACGTCTGCAAGGAGGAATGGAGGAAAATCCCTCCAAAGAGCAGAGCCTGCAAGACGGCCCCGGAGTCTGAGAGAACCGGAAGACGTCTGCAAGGAGGAATGGAGGAAAATCCCTCCAAAGAGCAGAGCCTGCAAGACGGCCCCGGAGTCTCACAGAACCGGAAGACGTCTGCATGGAGGAATGGAGGAAAATCCCTCCAAAGAGCAGAGCCTGCAAGACGGCCCCGGAGTCTCACAGAACCGGAAGACAACCGGAAGACGTCTGCAAGGAGGAATGGAGGAAAAACCCTCAAAAGAGCAGAGCCTGCAAGACGGCCCCGGAGTCTCACAGAACCGGAAGACGTCTGCAAGGAGGAATGGAGGAAAATCCCTCCAAAGAGCAGAGCCTGCAAGACGGCCCCGGAGTCTGAGAGAACCGGGAGACGTCTGCAAGAAGGAATGGAGGAAAACCCCTCAAAAGAGCAGAGCCTGCAAGACGGCCCCAGAGTCTGAGAGAACCGGAAGACGTCTGCAAGGAGGAATGGAGGAAAATCCCTCCAAAGAGCAGAGCCTGCAAGACGGCCCCGGAGTCTGAGAGAACCGGAAGACAACCGGAAGACGTCTGCAAGGAGGAATGGAGGAAAAACCCTCAAAAGAGCATAGCCTGCAAGACGGCCCCGGAGTCTCACAGAACCGGAAGACGTCTGCAAGGAGGAATGGAGGAAAAACCCTCAAAAGAGCAGAGCCTGCAAGACGGCCCCGGAGTCTCACAGAACCGGAAGACGTCTGCAAGGAGGAATGGAGGAAAAACCCTCAAAAGAGCAGAGCCTGCAAGACGGCCCCGGAGTCTGAGAGAACCGGAAGACGTCTGCAAGGAGGAATGGAGGAAAATCCCTCCAAAGAGCAGAGCCTGCAAGACGGCCCCGGAGTCTCACAGAACCGGAAGACGTCTGCAAGGAGGAATGGAGGAAAATCCCTCCAAAGAGCAGAGCCTGCAAGACGGCCCCGGAGTCTGAGAGAACCGGGAGACGTCTGCAAGAAGGAATGGAGGAAAACCCCTCAAAAGAGCAGAGCCTGCAAGACGGCCCCAGAGTCTGAGAGAACCGGAAGACGTCTGCAAGGAGGAATGGAGGAAAATCCCTCCAAAGAGCAGAGCCTGCAAGACAGCCCCAGAATCTGAGAGAACCGGAAGACGTCTGCAAGGAGGAATGGAGGAAAAACCCTCAAAAGAGCAGAGCCTGCAAGACGGCCCCGGAGTCTCACAGAACCGGAAGACGTCTGCAAGGAGGAATGGAGGAAAATCCCTCCAAAGAGCAGAGCCTGCAAGACGGCCCCGGAGTCTGAGAGAACCGGGAGACGTCTGCAAGAAGGAATGGAGGAAAACCCCTCAAAAGAGCAGAGCCTGCAAGACGGCCCCAGAGTCTGAGAGAACCGGAAGACGTCTGCAAGGAGGAATGGAGGAAAATCCCTCCAAAGAGCAGAGCCTGCAAGACGGCCCCGGAGTCTGAGAGAACCGGAAGACAACCGGAAGACGTCTGCAGGGAGGAATGGAGGAAAAACCCTCAAAAGAGCAGAGCCTGCAAGACGGCCCCGGAGTCTCACAGAACCGGGAGACGTCTGCAAGGAGGAATGAAGGAAATCCCTCCAAAGAGCAGAGCCTGCAAGACGGCCCCGGAGTCTGAGAGAACCGGAAGACGTCTGCAAGGAGGAATGGAGGAAAATCCCTCCAAAGAGCAGAGCCTGCAAGACGGCCCCGGAGTCTGAGAGAACCGGAAGACGTCTGCAAGGAGGAATGGAGGAAACCCCTCCAAAGAGCAGAGCCTGCAAGACCGCCCCAGAATCTGAGAGAACCGGAAGACGTCTGCAAGGAGGAATGGAGGAAAAACCCTCAAAAGAGCAGAGCCTGCAAGACTGCCCCGGAGTCTCACAGAACCGGAAGACGTCTGCAAGGAGGAATGGAGGAAAATCCCTCAAAAGAGCAGAGCCTGCAAGACGGCCCCGGAGTCTGAGAGAACCGGGAGACGTCTGCAAGAAGGAATGGAGGAAAACCCCTCAAAAGAGCAGAGCCTGCAAGACGGCCCCAGAGTCTGAGAGAACCGGAAGACGTCTGCAAGGAGGAATGGAGGAAATCCCTCCAAAGAGCAGAGCCTGCAAGACGGCCCCGGAGTCTGAGAGAACCGGAAGACAACCGGAAGACGTCTGCAAGGAGGAATGGAGGAAAAACCCTCAAAAGAGCATAGCCTTTAAGACGGCCCCGGAGTCTCACAGAACCGGAAGACGTCTGCAAGGAGGAATGGAGGAAAAACCCTCCAAAGAGCAGAGCCTGCAAGACGGCCCCGGAGTCTCACAGAACCGGAAGACGTCTGCAAGGAGGAATGGAGGAAATCCCTCCAAAGAGCAGAGCCTGCAAGACGGCCCCGGAGTCTGAGAGAACCGGAAGACAACCGGAAGACGTCTGCAAGGAGGAATGGAGGAAAAACCCTCAAAAGAGCATAGCCTGCAAGACGGCCCCGGAGTCTCACAGAACCGGAAGACGTCTGCAAGGAGGAATGGAGGAAAATCCCTCCAAAGAGCAGAGCCTGCAAGACGGCCCCGGAGTCTCACAGAACCGGAAGACGTCTGCAAGGAGGAATGGAGGAAAAACCCTCCAAAGAGCAGAGCCTGCAAGACGGCCCCGGAGTCTGAGAGAACCGGAAGACGTCTGCAAGGAGGAATGGAGGAAAATCCCTCCAAAGAGCAGAGCCTGCAAGACGGCCCCGGAGTCTGAGAGAACCGGAAGACGTCTGCAAGGAGGAATGGAGGAAAAACCCTCAAAAGAGCATAGCCTGCAAGACGGCCCCGGAGTCTCACAGAACCGGAAGACGTCTGCAAGGAGGAATGGAGGAAAATCCCTCCAAAGAGCAGAGCCTGCAAGACGGCCCCGGAGTCTCACAGAACCGGGAGACGTCTGCAAGGAGGAATGAAGGAAATCCCTCCAAAGAGCAGAGCCTGCAAGACGGCCCCGGAGTCTGAGAGAACCGGGAGACGTCTGCAAGAAGGAATGGAGGAAAATCCCTCCAAAGAGCAGAGCCTGCAAGACGGCCCCGGAGTCTGAGAGAACCGGGAGACGTCTGCAAGAAGGAATGGAGGAAAACCCCTCAAAAGAGCAGAGCCTGCAAGACGGCCCCGGAGTCTGAGAGAACCGGAAGACGTCTGCAAGGAGGAATGGAGGAAAAACCCTCAAAAGAGCAGAGCCTGCAAGACTGCCCCGGAGTCTCACAGAACCGGAAGACGTCTGCAAGGAGGAATGGAGGAAAATCCCTCCAAAGAGCAGAGCCTGCAAGACGGCCCCGGAGTCTGAGAGAACCGGAAGACAACCGGAAGACGTCTGCAAGGAGGAATGGAGGAAAATCCCTCCAAAGAGCAGAGCCTGCAAGACGGCCCCGGAGTCTCACAGAACCGGAAGACGTCTGCAAGGAGGAATGGAGGAAAAACCCTCCAAAGAGCAGAGCCTGCAAGACGGCCCCGGAGTCTGAGAGAACCGGAAGACGTCTGCAAGGAGGAATGGAGGAAAAACCCTCCAAAGAGCAGAGCCTGCAAGACGGCCCCGGAGTCTGAGAGAACCGGAAGACGTCTGCAAGGAGGAATGGAGGAAATCCCTCCAAAGAGCAGAGCCTGCAAGACGGCCCCGGAGTCTCACAGAACCGGAAGACGTCTGCAAGGAGGAATGGAGGAAAAACCCTCCAAAGAGCAGAGCCTGCAAGACGGCCCCGGAGTCTCACAGAACCGGAAGACGTCTGCAAGGAGGAATGGAGGAAATCCCTCCAAAGAGCAGAGCCTGCAAGACGGCCCCGGAGTCTCACAGAACCGGAAGACGTCTGCAAGGAGGAATGGAGGAAAATCCCTCCAAAGAGCATAGCCTGCAAGACGGCCCTGGAATCCGAGAGAACCGGAAGACGTCTGCAAGGAGGAATGGAGGAAATCCCTCAAAAGAGCAGGGCCTGCAAGACGGTCCCGGAGTCTCACAGAATCGGAAGACGTCTGCAAGGAGGAATGGAGGAAATCCCTCAAACAAAAATGAAAGACTCTTGGCTGCTACAAAAATCCTTTACAAGCAGTGATAATTGCCACAGGGGGCGCTACTAGGTACTAACCATGCAGGGGGTCCGAAGTTTTGCTTCGGGACTTTTTCCTTTTTGGTTATTTTGAAAATGTAAAAGAAGAAAATAAATAGTTTTTCTTAAAGGGGTCCCCTGACTTCAGTAAATGGCATTTATCATGTAGATGCAGTTACTACAAGGGACTTCCT
Organism: Bufo gargarizans; assembly: GCF_014858855.1. NCBI lineage: Eukaryota > Metazoa > Chordata > Amphibia > Anura > Bufonidae > Bufo > Bufo gargarizans. The sequence goes on from NC_058088.1 coordinate 198,206,206, forward strand.
AATGTCTTGTGATTCTCCATATTGCGTCCTGTGCTGGATTCATGGGTCCATCAGATTATACACTGCTCGTTTCCATGGTTATGACCACCCTGTAATTCATTGTTTAAGTTGGTTTAATTAAAGCATTTAAGGTGCACTCTGGTGCTCCAAATCAAGGTACCCTCAAGGGGTTAATATCCACTCGTGGCAGAGAGACTAGACGCTGAAGAGGAATGGAAGAAAAGACAACACTTGGCGTCTGCGCAGTGTGCACTGCCTTACAAAGTTTGGTATGTGAACTTAATGTAAACATCTGCGTGCCTGCGCCATCTTGTAATGGCGTCTCACTGACACTAATGCTGCTTACGTCACATGTGACACCTCGAGGAGGTGCTTTTTTATGGGCAGTGAGTATATATATAATGTGTATGTATGTGAATCATCTAGCTCAGTAATTGGCTCAAGCATCCTCCTCTGGGAGAAGTGAGGGCCTATTGCAGCTTGAGGCAAAGGGCAGGGGAGGCAGGGGAGATGAGGAACAAGCAGCTTAAAGCAACTACATAAGAAAACCAATGAGACCGGTATTCTCACATCGGTCACCAGCAGCAGTGGCCGTGCTTGCACAATAAAGAACAAGTACAGGCTTCTATGGTGGCCGGGAGCGCGTGTAGTCCACCGCAAACACAGCCACCGCGCCTGGACTGTAGGGTGGACGTAACCATAGAAACGAGACGTCTATAATGTGGTGGAAAAATGAATCCAGCAAAGAAGGCAACAGAGAGAAAAGCCTGGTATTATCCGCATCTGCTGAAGTGAGGAGATCCCTTTAAAATATAAAGGTAATGTCATCTCTACCTTGTGCCTTTTGGAGATCACATCATCTTCCACTCTTCTTCACAATGTATGTAGCACAGGACCTGCAGTAGCGGTGCAGTGTACGCTCTGTATATATGTAGCACAGGACCTGCAGTAGCGGTGCAGTGTGCGCTCTGTATATATATGTACAGCACAGGACCTGCAGTAACGGTGCAGTGTACGCTCTGTATATATATGTACAGCACAGGACCTGCAGTAGCGGTGCAGTGTACGCTCTGTATATATGTACAGCACAGGACCTGCAGTAGCGGTGCAGTGTGCGCTCTGTATATATGTACAGCACAGGACCTGCAGTAGCGGTGCAGTGTACGCTCTGTATATATGTACAGCACAGGACCTGCAGTAGCGGTGCAGTGTACGCTCTGTATATATGTACAGCACAGGACCTGCAGTAGCGGTGCAGTGTACGCTCTGTATATATGTACAGCACAGGACCTGCAGTAGCGGTTGCAGTGTGCGCTCTGTATATATGTACAGCACAGGACCTGCAGTAGCGGTGCAGTGTGCGCTCTGTATATATGTACAGCACAGGACCTGCAGTAGCGGTGCAGTGTACGCTCTGTATATATGTACAGCACAGGACCTGCAGTAGCGGTGCAGTATACGCTCTGTATATATGTACAGCACAGGACCTGCAGTAGCGGTGCAGTGTACGCTCTGTATATATGTACAGCACAGGACCTGCAGTAGCGGTGCAGTGTGCGCTCTGTATATATGTACAGCACAGGACCTGCAGTAGCGGTGCAGTGTACGCTCTGTATATATGTACAGCACAGGACCTGCAGTAGCGGTGCAGTGTACGCTCTGTATATATGTACAGCACAGGACCTGCAGTAGCGGTGCAGTGTGCGCTCTGTATATATGTACAGCACAGGACCTGCAGTAGCGGTGCAGTGTGCGCTCTGTATATATGTACAGCACAGGACCTGCAGTAGCGGTGCAGTGTGCGCTCTGTATATATGTACAGCACAGGACCTGCAGTAGCGGTGCAGTGTACGCTCTGTATATATGTACAGCACAGGACCTGCAGTAGCGGTGCAGTGTGCGCTCTGTATATATGTACAGCACAGGACCTGCAGTAGCGGTGCAGTGTGCGCTCTGTATATATGTACAGCACAGGACCTGCAGTAGCGGTGCAGTGTGCGCTCTGTATATATGTACAGCACAGGACCTGCAGTAGCGGTGCAGTGTGCGCTCTGTATATATGTACAGCACAGGACCTGCAGTAGCGGTGCAGTGTGCGCTCTGTATATATGTACAGCACAGGACCTGCAGTAGCGGTGCAGTATACGCTCTGTATATATGTACAGCACAGGACCTGCAGTAGCGGTGCAGTAGTTCGCTCTGTATATATGTACAGCACAGGACCTGCAGTAGCGGTGCAGTGTGCGCTCTGTATATATGTACAGCACAGGACCTGCAGTAGCGGTGCAGTATACGCTCTGTATATATGTACAGCACAGGACCTGCAGTAGCGGTGCAGTGTGCGCTCTGTATATATGTACAGCACAGGACCTGCAGTAGCGGTGCAGTGTACGCTCTGTATATATGTACAGCACAGGACCTGCAGTAGCGGTGCAGTGTGCGCTCTGTATATATGTACAGCACAGGACCTGCAGTAGCGGTGCAGTGTACGCTCTGTATATATGTACAGCACAGGACCTGCAGTAGCGGTGCAGTGTGCGCTCTGTATATATGTACAGCACAGGACCTGCAGTAGCGGTGCAGTGTGCGCTCTGTATATATGTACAGCACAGGACCTGCAGTAGCGGTGCAGTATACGCTCTGTATATATGTACAGCACAGGACCTGCAGTAGCGGTGCAGTGTACGCTCTGTATATATGTACAGCACAGGACCTGCAGTAGCGGTGCAGTATACGCTCTGTATATATGTACAGCACAGGACCTGCAGTAGCGGTGCAGTGTGCGCTCTGTATATATGTACAGCACAGGACCTGCAGTAGCGGTGCAGTATACGCTCTGTATATATGTACAGCACAGGACCTGCAGTAGCGGTGCAGTGTACGCTCTGTATATATGTACAGCACAGGACCTGCAGTAGCGGTGCAGTGTACGCTCTGTATATATGTACAGCACAGGACCTGCAGTAGCGGTGCAGTATACGCTCTGTATATGTACAGCACAGGACCTGCAGTAGCGGTGCAGTGTGCGCTCTGTATATATGTACAGCACAGGACCTGCAGTAGCGGTGCAGTATACGCTCTGTATATGTACAGCACAGGACCTGCAGTAGTGGTGCAGTGTGCGCGCCGTGTATATATGTACAGCACAGGACCTGCAGTAGCGGTGCAGTGTGCGCGCCGTGTATATATGTAGTGTGACGTCTCTCCCGGATTCTCAGGTGCGGAGCCCGGGGTCCGGTACATCACGGAGTCCCTCATTCAGAAGGTGTCCCAGCAGCAGCACCTGAGCCTCGTGGTCGCTCTGAACCTTTCCCTCTCCAAGGACGGAGGCAAAAAGTTTAAGGTCAGTTTTGTGAAACTGTAGCGGCGGAGGAGTTACTGTACGCAGCCCCCGTGCGGGCGGATGACGGGGCTGACGGTGCGTCTACTGTGCAGTTTATAGAGAACCTGGAGAAATGTGAGCGGCTGGAAGTGCTGAACCTGAGCCGTAATCTCATCGAGAGGATCGAGAAGCTGGAGCGGCAGACGAGACTGCGGGAGCTCAACCTGGCCCACAACAGGATCAGGTGAGAGCGCCCCTCAGTTATCCCTCCTGTCAGCCAGCCATGGACACAACTGTCCTCACCCCCCCTACTCCACCAGGATCGGGTGAGAGCGCCCCTCAGTTATCCCTCCTGTCAGCCAGCCATGGACACAACTGTCCTCACCCCCCCACCCCCCCCTACTCCACCAGGATCAGGTGAGAGCGCCCCTCAGTTATCCCTCCTGTCAGCCAGCCATGGACACAACTGTCCTCACCCCCCCTACTCCACCAGGATCGGGTGAGAGCGCCCCTCAGTTATCCCTCCTGTCAGCCAGCCATGGACACAACTGTCCTCACCCCCCCACCCCCCCCTACTCCACCAGGATCAGGTGAGAGCGCCCCTCAGTTATCCCTCCTGTCAGCCAGCCATGGACACAACTGTCCTCACCCCCCCACCCCCCCTACTCCACCAGGATCAGGTGAGAGCGCCCCTCAGTTATCCCTCCTGTCAGCCAGCCATGGACACAACTGTCCCCCCCCCCCCCATACTCCACCAGGATCAGGTGAGAGCGCCCCTCAGTTATCCCTCCTGTCAGCCAGCCATGGACACAACTGTCCTCACCCCCCCACTCCACCAGGATCAGATGAGAGCGCCCCTCAGTTATCCCTCCTGTCAGCCAGCCATGGACACAACTGTCCTCACCCCCCCTACTCCACCAGGATCAGATGAGAGCGCCCCTCAGTTATCCCTCCTGTCAGCCAGCCATGGACACAACTGTCCTCACCCCCCCTACTCCACCAGGATCAGATGAGAGCGCCCCTCAGTTATCCCTCCTGTCAGCCAGCCATTGACACAACTGTCCTTCCCCCCCCACTCCACCAGGATCAGATAATAGCGCCCCTCAGTTATCCCTCCTGTCAGCCAGCCATGGACATAGCTTTCCTCACCCCCCCCCCCCCCACTCCACCAGGATCGGGTCAGAGCGCCTCTCAGTTATCCCTCCTGTCAGCCAGCCATGGACACAACTGTCCTCACCCCCCCCCCCCCCCTCCTCCACCAGGATCAGGTGAGAGCGCCCCTCAGTTATCCCTCCTGTCAGCCAGCCATGGACATAGCTTTCCTCACCCCTCCTACTCCAACAGGATCGGGTCAGAGCGCCTCTCAGTTATCCCTCCTGTCAGCCAGCCATGGACACAACTGTCCTCACCCCCCCCCCCCCTCCACCAGGATCAGGTGAGAGCGCCCCTCAGTTATCCCTCCTGTCAGCCAGCCATGGACATAGCTTTCCTCACCCCCCCTACTCCAACAGGATCGGGTGAGACGTCCCTGAGTCATCCCTCCTGTCAACCGTGCAGCTGTCCCCCGACATCCCCATTCACGTCCAGAAGCAGAGCCTGTCCACTGTGTGTATAGAAGAGGGGATGTGACCACTGATCCCAGTTGAAGTGCAGGCTCCTTATCCCCCGGCTGGGCACAGTCCCGGGTAACAGTCGGCCACCCGGCTGGGCACAGTCCCGGGTAACAGTCGGCCACCCGGCTGGGCACAGTCCCGGGTAACAGTCGGCCACCCGGCTGGGCACAGTCCCGGGTAACAGTCGGCCACCCGGCTGGGCACAGTCCCGGGTAACAGTCGGCCACCCGGCTGGGCACAGTCCCGGGTAACAGTCGGCCACCCGGCTGGGCACAGTCCCGGGTAACAGTCGGCCACCCGGCTGGGCACAGTCCCGGGTAACAGTCTCTGCCTCATGTCTTGCAGGAAGATTGAAGCTCTGGAGCACATGCAGAGTCTGCAGAAGCTGAACCTGTCTGCTAATAAGATCGAGCACATCCCGGCCTGGGTGGGGAAGAAGCTGAAGGCTCTGAGGGTCCTGAGTCTGAAGCAGAACGTCATCTCCTCAGTAAGTCGTGGTGTCTTGTGGGTCCAGACCTGGGTCACAGGTAATTGGACCTCTGCAGGTACTCACCCCCTCTGCAGTTGCAGGACGTTTCCCGCTTGAAGCCGTTGAAAGACCTGATGTCGCTGTATTTGGCTGACAATCCGGTGGCCGCGCTCCCCCATTACCGGCCCTACCTCGTCTTCCACTTGCGCTCCTTGGACTCTTTGGATGGAGAGACCATCACAGACCAGGAGCGGCAGGAGGCGCACCACCGCTTCCATCAGGGTGAGTCCGTGGCACATGGCGGTCTTTATCTTGTGTCTGTTGCTTTTATGTACCCTTTTACCCGTCCACACGTGGCCCACCCTAGTGCATGATGGGAAATCACCCGAGGTACAGCCCTCTAGAATCAGTCATGTGACGGGGTCATAGACCAGTGCATGATGGGAAATCACCCTGTACAGCCCTCTAGAATCAGTCATGTGACGGGGTCATAGACCAGTGCATGATGGGAAATCACCCGAGGTACAGCCCTCTAGAATCAGTCATGTGACAGGGTCATAGCCCAGTGCATGATGGGAAATCACCCTGTACAGCCCTCTAGAATCAGTCACGTGACCGGGTCATAGCCCAGTGCATGATGGGAAATCACCCGAGGTACAGCCCTCTAGAATCAGTCATGTGACGGGGTCATAGCCCAGTGCATGATGGGAAATCACCCTGTACAGCCCTCTAGAATCAGTCATGTGACAGGGTCATAGCCCAGTGCATGATGGGAAATCACCCGAGGTACAGCCCTCTAGAATCAGTCATGTGACAGGGTCATAGCCCAGTGCATGATGGGAAATCACCCTGTACAGCCCTCTAGAATCAGTCATGTGACAGGGTCATAGCCCAGTGCATGATGGGAAATCACCCGAGGTACAGCCCTCTAGAATCAGTCATGTGACGGGGTCATAGCTCAGTGCATGATGGGAAATCACCCTGTACAGCCCTCTAGAATCAGTCATGTGACAGGGTCATAGCCCAGTGCATGATGGGAAATCACCCTGTACAGCCCTCTAGAATCAGTCATGTGACAGGGTCATAGCCCAGTGCATGATGGGAAATCACCCTGTACAGCCCTCTAGAATCAGTCATGTGACAGGGTCATAGCCCAGTGCATGATGGGAAATCACCCGAGGTACAGCCCTCTAGAATCAGTCATGTGACAGGGTCATAGCCCAGTGCATGATGGGAAATCACCCGAGGTACAGCCCTCTAGAATCAGTCATGTGACAGGGTCATAGCCCAGTGCATGATGGGAAATCACCTGAGGTACAGCCCTCTAGAATCAGTCATGTGACAGGGTCATAGCCCAGTGCATGATGGGAAATCACCCGAGGTACAGCCCTCTAGAATCAGTCATGTGACCGCCTCCTGATCCACATTAGGGGCAATTGAACAGCAGCAGTACAAGGTTTCATGTGCGGTAAGTGTAGCTATGGAAACCACAGGGCACTATAGAAGACTACAACCCCTATCAGGTTTTCCAGACTTTCTGGAGTCTGGGTTCTAGCTCTGTAGATTACCCGCTCTTCGGGACCGTCCGGCCGGTGAGCGGCTCATACCTGGCGGCTGTAGTTTCCGTAGTCTCCATGTCTGTGATCCTGGACCGGCACTGGAGGCTGTGCGGGCGATGGCTCCGACGCCCCTCGCTCAGATGAGTTACCCGGGGTCCTCTGGGGCGCATAGGTGTCTCTTGATTCTCTCCACTCCATCTGCGGGGTTCAGGGGTTAATACTGACATCTTCTACTTGTAGAGGAGGTGGAGAAGCTGGAGAAGGACCTGGAGAAGAAGATGGAGGAGATTGAGGACCTGCAGAGCCAGAAGACCAAGGTCCTCAGCGAGCTCCACAACCAGGACTGTCTGAACATGTCTCTGCGGGAGGAGCTGCAGCAGCAGAAGAAGAGCTGCAAGGAGCAGGAGTGTGAGATGGGCACCAAGAACGAGCTGGTGAGTGGTCAAAGCCCCCGCCATGACGGGTACCACCCCCACAGCCTGTACTCCAGTCACCACCAGAGCTGTAGTATGGAGTTAAGCGCTGAAGATAGCGTCCTGCCCAGTCACGCGGTGATATTACATCCGGTATATTATAATGGCGTCCTGCCCGGTCAGGCGGTGATATTGCATCCGGTATATTATAATGGCGTCCTGCCCGGTCACGCGGTGATATTACATCCGGTATATTATAATGGCGTCCTGCCCGGTCACGCGGTGATATTACATCCGGTATATTATAATGGCGTCCTGCCCGGTCACGCGGTGATATTACATCCGGTATATTATAATGGCGTCCTGCCCGGTCACGCGGTGATATTACATCCGGTATATTATAATGGCGTCCTGCCTGGTCACGCGGTGATATTACATCCGGTATATTATAATGGCGTCCTGCCCGGTCACGCGGTGATATTACATCCGGTATATTATAATGGCGTCCTGCCCGGTCACGCGGTGATATTGCATCCGGTATATTATAATGGCGTCCTGCCCGGTCACGCGGTGATATTGCATCCGGTATATTATAATGGCGTCCTGCCCGGTCACGCGGTGATATTGCATCCGGTATATTATAATGGCGTCCTGCCTGGTCACGCGGTGATATTGCATCCGGTATATTATAATGGCGTCCTGCCCGGTCACGCGGTGATATTACATCCGGTATATTATAATGGCGTCCTGCCCGGTCACGCGGTGATATTACATCCGGTATATTATAATGGCGTCCTGCCCGGTCACGCGGTGATATTACATCCGGTATATTATAATGGCGTCCTGCCCGGTCACGCGGTGATATTACATCCGGTATATTATAATGGCGTCCTGCCCGGTCACGCGGTGATATTGCATCCGGTATATTATAATGGCGTCCTGCCCGGTCACGCGGTGATATTACATCCGGTATATTATAATGGCGTCCATGTCTTTCTCGCAGGTTACATTACATTCAATGACGCCCGGGGCCCTGTCCTGTTAGGGTTAGGGTGTTGTTGTGGCCCCTGGGACCCTCCTCACTGCCGCGCGGCGTCTGCATGGACCACGGCTTTACTGCTGCAGCTCGCGCTACTTTTCTTCTTTTTCAATCAGATTTTTCCTAAGGTTTCAAGTAAAGATCCGTAAGGTCCAAAATATCAGTGACCAAAGGGCGGAAATAGAAAGGTCGCCCCGCGAGACTCTCCGATTGGGATTAGAGCGCAGTGCTACCCCTAGAGAATCTAGACAGCCGGTCAGCGAGTACTGAAGTCTCCATACTGCGCTCAGCCTCAATCCGGTCATTACACCCAGAGATGATGGGAGTAGTGTCCATCCAGCTGCCAGCCTCCGAGCCGCCAATACATTTACCAGTCACACCAGGGCCAGGCGACGTCTCCGAAGTTTCTGTGAAGCCAATCCAGAGTTAGCAATCCAAGACGCCCAGGGCTGCACTGGACCTGGTACTGAAGGATTACCCGGTACACAGGAGGGACCGGGGTGGGGCCCCTAGAGGAGAACCAATGACAGGAGGAGATGTTAGAGAGGACCCCGCAGATTGTCACCTCTGTACCCGATCCACAGGTCAGCTTCTTTATAAAAGACCGGGGGGGGTCCTCGTCCGGGGTCATCTCCCTCCTTTATCAGGCTGCACTGGACCTGGTACTGAAGGATTACCCGGTACACAGGAGGGACCGGGGTGGGGCCCCTAGAGGAGAACCAATGACAGGAGATGTTAGAGAGGACCCCGCAGATTGTCACCTCTGTACCCGATCCACAGGTCAGCTTCTTTATAAAAGACCGGGGGGGGTCCTCGTCCGGGGTCATCTCCCTCCTTTATCAGGCTGCACTGGACCTGGTACTGAAGGATTACCCGGTACACAGGAGGGACCGGGGTGGGGCCCCTAGAGGAGAACCAATGACAGGAGGAGATGTTAGAGAGGACCCCGCAGATTGTCACCTCTGTACCGGCGAGAGTCGGCGATGTCACCGCCTCAGCACCTGGATCTTTGGAGGAGTCCATGGTCCGCAGGACGGAGCTCCTGATGCAGTATAGTTCCATAATGCAGCATGTCCTCACCTACAAGGAGACCCCCCCCCTTCTGAAGATAATAATTTGTGAAGATGTTCGGATTAAACATGTCCGTCGCTCTGTGATGAAGAAGAGGACCTCCTACCCGTCCCGACTCCCCATTTACTCCTATCCCAACATTCGGGCCTCTTCATAACAAATGCAGCCATCGCAAGGATACGGGGCCCAACCCCATGCTTTCCATCACAGCCCGTAGATGCGTTAGATAGCTCGCGCTGCTTTTCAAGATGCTAGTGGGCGTGAAACTGTGAATTCCCCCAGATTTCCCAGCTCTGCTCATCCTGATCCTCCTGGTTCATGTTTAGAAGGCCAGAACTACATTGCGGAACATGTAACTGATGTCTGGTCTGAGGAGAGCTGTGTGCTGGGCTGGAGGGCGGGCGGACGGTGTGAAGACCCCCGTACCCCCACTTCTGCTGCGGCGGTCTGTAGCCCCAGCACCTCTCTTCTTGACTCCTTCTCTCTTCCTTGCAGCGCCTCCTCGGCCCCCCGTGTGCAGGTATTGGAGCACGTCTCCCCATAGCGGGCTGCATGTCATCTGCTCTGATCTGCATGACTTCACTCTGTGCTGTGTCTCCTCCATTAGACTTGCCATGAGCGTCCTGTGGGAGGCGCTCTGCATGCCGTGTGTGAGGTACAACATCGCAAGTGGTCACATGATGGCTGAAGGGGGGTGCAGAACTACTACCCTCAGCATGTAGACCTGCAGCCATCATGATCTGTGGCGTGTTCTGTGCTGTGTGGTGGTGTGATGTACGTGGCGTCTGTGCCGTAGTCGCCCCGCTCTCCCCTCGCGCTCATTTCCGCTTTTCTCTTTGTAGCTGAAGCAGAAGACGCTGGAGCTGACCCGCGCCTGTCAGAAGCAGTACGAGCTGGAGCAGGAGCTCGCCTTCTACAAGATCGACGCCAAGTTCGAGCCCCTGGGATATCTGACCTCCGAGGTGACCTCTCCTTCTAGCCAACCTGACTGATGAGAGTTGTAGTTGTGTGTTCAGTCCAGCAGGAAGCTGCTGGATCTTTTAGGTAGAGGTGCCTGTCCTCCATTTCTAAGCTTTCCGGAGGCCGGGCAGGTCAGCCAGTTACCGAGCCATGCTCCCATACTGCTGCTGGGCTAAGCGGATTAGCTCTGCAGACCTATGGGAAAGCTGGGTGACAACACGTGGGAGAGGTACGCTCCAGCATTGGTTGTCAGTGGCTGGGACCTTATCAATCTCTAGGGGCCACCACACCCGTTCTGTAATGCAGAATAGGGGTTATACTCCCTGCTGTCATGTGCCGGTTTCTGTCATGTACAGGAGGCAGACGCCGAGGATGCTCCTGGGGAGAGCACGTACATTGGGAAAGCCAAGTACAAGAGGAACCTGTATGCTCGAGAGGACTACATCCCCAGTCATGCCCAGCACATACAGGTCGGGAAGATCGAGCCGGATACCGATGACCAGATCAGAAATCAGCAGATCCGGGCAAGGATTCACACCAGCCTCGACGTGGACCTGAACGAGAAGGAGAAGAGCATACGATCCGGTATGTGGGAGTCCACTAGGGCAGCATCTGCACAATGTTGAGGGTTGTAGTATTACCTCAGCAGTGCAGAAGTTAGACTTGTAAGTACAGTGTATAGACCGGCTGGTGCCCTCTGTGACCACATCTCGATGGCAGACGTGTGGTATCCTCAGGATCAGACGTGCGGTGCCCTCTGGGTCCGCATCTCTGCGTCAGACGTGCGGTGCCCTCTGGGTCCGCATCTCTGCGTCAGACGTGCGGTGCCCTCTGGGTCCGCATCTCTGCGTCAGACGTGCGGTGCCCTCTGGGTCCGCATCTCTGCGTCAGACGTGCGGTGCCCCCTGGGTCCGCATCTCTGCGTCAGACGCGCGGTGCCCCCTGGGTCCGCATCTCTGCGTCAGACGCGTGGTGCCCCCTGGGTCCGCATCTCTGCGTCAGACGCGCGGTGCCCTCTGGGTCCGCATCTCTGCGTCAGACGCGCGGTGCCCTCTGGGTCCGCATCTCTGCGTCAGACGCGCGGTGCCCTCTGGGTCCGCATCTCTGCGTCAGACGCGCGGTGCCCTCTGGGTCCGCATCTCTGCGTCAGACGCGCGGTGCCCTCTGGGTCCGCATCTCTGCGTCAGACGCGCGGTGCCCTCTGGGTCCGCATCTCTGCGTCAGACGCGCGGTGCCCTCTGGGTCCGCATCTCTGCGTCAGACGCGCGGTGCCCCCTGGGTCCGCATCTCTGCGTCAGACGCGCGGTGCCCCCTGGGTCCGCATCTCTGCGTCAGACGCGCGGTGCCCCCTGGGTCCGCATCTCTGCGTCAGACGCGCGGTGCCCCCTGGGTCCGCATCTCTGCGTCAGGCGCGCGGTGCCCCCTGGGTCCGCATCTCTGCGTCAGGCGCGCGGTGCCCCCTGGGTCCGCATCTCTGCGTCAGGCGCGCGGTGCCCCCTGGGTCCGCATCTCTGCGTCAGGCGCGCGGTGCCCCCTGGGTCCGCATCTCTGCGTCAGGCGCGCGGTGCCCCCTGGGTCCGCATCTCTGCGTCAGGCGCGCGGTGCCCCCTGGGTCCGCATCTCGGCGTCAGGCGCGCGGTGCCCCCTGGGTCCGCATCTCGGCGTCAGGCGCGCGGTGCCCCCTGGGTCCGCATCTCGGCGTCAGGCGCGCGGTGCCCCCTGGGTCCGCATCTCGGCGTCAGGCGCGCGGTGCCCCCTGGGTCCGCATCTCGGCGTCAGGCGCGCGGTGCCCCCTGGGTTCGCATCTCGGCGTCAGGCGCGCGGTGCCCCCTGGGTCCGCATCTCGGCGTCAGGCGCGCGGTGCCCCCTGGGTCCGCATCTCGGCGTCAGGCGCGCGGTGCCCCCTGGATCCGCATCTCGGCGTCAGGCGCGCGGTGCCCCCTGGGTCCGCATCTGGGCGTCAGGCGCGCGGTGCCCCCTGGGTCCGCATCTGGGCGTCAGGCGCGCGGTGCCCCCTGGGTCCGCATCTGGGCGTCAGGCGCGCGGTGCCCCCTGGGTCCGCATCTGGGCGTCAGGCGCGCGGTGCCCCCTGGGTCCGCATCTGGGCGTCAGGCGCGCGGTGCCCCCTGGGTCCGCATCTGGGCGTCAGGCGCGCGGTGCCCCCTGGGTCCGCATCTGGGCGTCAGGCGCGCGGTGCCCCCTGGGTCCGCATCTGGGCGTCAGGCGCGCGGTGCCCCCTGGGTCCGCATCTGGGCGTCAGGCGCGCGGTGCCCCCTGGGTCCGCATCTGGGCGTCAGGCGCGCGGTGCCCCCTGGGTCCGCATCTGGGCGTCAGGCGCGCGGTGCCCCCTGGGTCCGCATCTGGGCGTCAGGCGCGCGGTGCCCCCTGGGTCGGCGTCAGGCGCGCGGTGCCCCCTGGGTCGGCGTCAGGCGCGCGGTGCCCCCTGGGTCGGCGTCAGGCGCGCGGTGCCCCCTGGGTCGGCGTCAGGCGCGCGGTGCCCCCTGGGTCCGCATGTGGGCGTCAGGCGCGTGGTGCCCCCTGGGTCCGCATCTCTGCGTCAGACGCGCGGTGCCCCCTGGGTCCGCATCTCTGCGTCAGACGCGCGGTGCCCCCTGGGTCCGCATCTCTGCGTCAGGCGCGCGGTGCCCCCTGGGTCCGCATGTGGGCGTCAGGCGCGCGGTGCCCCCTGGGTCGGCGTCAGACGCGCGGTGCCCCCTGGGTCCGCATGTGGGCGTCAGGCGCGTGGTGCCCCCTGGGTCCGCATGTCGGCCTCAGGAAGTTCCGAATTTTTATTTGATTTTTTTTTAGCTGAAGCCAAATTGACTGAACTGCGGCAGGAAATCGTCCACGCCGAGGAGCAGATGTTACAAGCTTCCGAGGAGCTGAAGGAGCTGGAAGACGCCGTCGCCCAGAAGAAGGTGAGTGTGGAGGCAATGCCATGACCCCTAGGACAGCCGGCCACCATTTCTGCTCACCCAGCTTCCCACTTGCCTAATCGTGCAGCAGTCCTGCCACAATGGACGTGCTGCATATCCAGGAAAAGCTGGGTGTCCGATACTGTGGTTCTTTCACACATCGGTTTTTGCTGTATTTTTCCCTTTAACAAAATCGTTAGTTAACCCTTGTGAACTCTGCGCCCCGCAGCCTTCGCTCTATACTGAGGTTTTCCTATGTGGTCTCTGTACAGCCCATCGGTGGTCCCGGGGATTGGCAGTGCCCGATATGTTCTCTAGCATCCCCTCGGAGGCTGATAATGATTTCTTGTGAAGGTTTCAGAGGCGGAGAAAGAAGAGCTGAGGCAGCAGCTGAGCCGCAGGATCCATCTCCTAAACCAGCTGCGGGAGGAGGCACAGGAGCTGGAGGCACAGATGGAGCGCCAGCGCAGAGACATGGACAGGACGCAGCGGGAGATTGCCGATCTGCAGAGCCACCTCCGCAATCTCAGTCCTCAGGATCCCAGACACGTGAGTGACACCGGGGGGCCCGGGTGGCTTGTGACTGCACCTGAGGACCCTGCATGTGGGTTATCTTCAGTGTGAGTGACCGTGGTCCATATAGGGAACCTATAGATTTATACCAGACCTGTACACAGGGGAGGACCCTACTACACCTTCTAATATTCACCCAATTTCATTACTAAACACTGACATCAAACTATACACAAAAATAACAGCCAATAGATCCGGTAATAATCTTCTAATCACCCAGGACCAAGTTGGTTCCATTCCAGGCGGACAAACCTCTGACGCTACACGCAGAATAATCTGATACATCACTGAATATCCCTCCTCCTTCCCATCATTAGACGCCCCGGGGCTGTCTGCCATCTGGACTCCACAGGTTCTGCCATCACGGCGCTCTGCTCCAGTCAGTCTGTTCTCCGGCTCCTCCCTTCACTGTTGGCGCCGGACAGCGATGCCCTCTCTCTCCTTCAATTATTGTATTATTATTTCTATAATCTTTTTCTTGTAATGTTCAATTACAGGACATATAAATAAAAGGTAGAGCAAACAGAGAAGAATATATGTAGATATAACGTAACATAAAATGTTTGCATTATTAATGGGCCCCGAGCAGAAACAATTTGTACAAATTCACAAGTTTTGGGTATAAAAGGAGGTTCAATAGAACAGAACATTACATTATATGCTGACGACATAATAGTAACATTAATAAACCCCAAAACATCGCGCTGTACTCCACACATCACCTTATCCAACTTCTGTACGATTTCATATTACAAAATAAATCCCAATCCTGAAGATCGGTAATCCTCGTAAATGACAAACCGAACCAACGTCATCACCCCACCAACCCTTAGGAAGACGCATCCAGCGGTCAGAGTCTATAGAAAGAGAACCAGAGAAACGTATTCACTTCAATACCTCAAAAATACAACTAACCTCAGTCAGAACGAGGAGGAGGGGCGGGGCTGGGGAGGAGGGGCTGGGGGGGGGCCAGGGCTTGGGAGAAGGAGGCGGGGCTGTGGAGGAGGCGGGGCTGTGGAGGAGGAGGAGGCGTGGTGGCACTGGGGAGGAGGGGCTGGGGGGGGCCAGGGCTTGGGAGAAGGAGGCGGGGCTGGGGAGGAGGCGGAGGCGGGGCTGGGGAGGAGGAGGAGGGGCTGGGGAGGAGGAGGAGGCGGGGCTGGGGAGGAGGAGGAGGAGGCGGGGCTGAGGAGGAGGAGGCGGGGCTGGGGAGGAGGAGGCGGGGAGGAGGCGGAGGCGTGGTGGCACTGGGGAGGACGAGGAGGAGGCGGCGCGGCGGGGCTGGGGAGGAGGAGTCGTGGCGGGGCTGGGGAGGAGGAGTCGTGGCGGGGCTGGAGAGGAGGAGGCGCGACGAATATAAAACACTACTACAAACGAGAGGCTCCATATAGAAATATCCAACCATCTCCAGACTTTGCCTTATGTTTCCCACAACATACTACAACAGTGGGATCCCATATAATACTGGCCGCAAGAAGCCTCAGAGCCCAGAAATCCCCACCGTCACACAAGTACGGACATCGGTCTCACACGCACACAGTTAAATATGCATCATATCCACTATCTTTAGGAAAAACAAAAAAATCCTGGTCTCTATGGACCCTATAATACCTTACACCGTACATAGAAGCCTAGAATGTGTCGGCAGATCAGAACCTAGTCTGCCCCATATACTGACACTATGTATAGCCCCGGCCCCATCTCTCATACGACGGGCGGCCCCATCTCTCATACGACGGGCGGCCCCATCTCTCATACGACGGGCGGCCCCATCTCTCATACGACGGGCGGCCCCATCTCTCATACGACGGGCGGCCCCATCTCTCATACGACGGGCGGCCCCATCTCTCATACGACGGGCGGCCCCATCTCTCATACGACGGGCGGCCCCATCTCTCATACGACGGGCGGCCCCATCTCTCATACGACGGGCGGCCCCATCTCTCATACGACGGGCGGCCCCATCTCTCATACGACGGGCGGCCCCATCTCTCATACGACGGGCGGCCCCATCTCTCATACGACGGGCGGCCCCATCTCTCATACGACGGGCGGCCCCATCTCTCATACGACGGGCGGCCCCATCTCTCATACGACGGGCGGCCCATCTCTCATACGACGGGCGGCCCCATCTCTCATACGACGGGCGGCCCCATCTCTCATACGACGGGCGGCCCCATCTCTCATACGACGGGCGGCCCCATCTCTCATACGACGGGCGGCCCCATCTCTCATACGACGGGCGGCCCCTCTCTCATACGACGGGCGGCCCCATCTCTCATACGACGGGCGGCCCCATCTCTCATACGACGGGCGGCCCCATCTCTCATACGACGGGCGGCCCCATCTCTCATACGACGGGCGGCCCCATCTCTCATACGACGGGCGGCCCCATCTCTCATACGACGGGCGGCCCCATCTCTCATACGACGGGCGGCCCCATCTCTCATACGACGGGCGGCCCCATCTCTCATACGACGGGCGGCCCCATCTCTCATACGACGGGCGGCCCCATCTCTCATACGACGGGCGGCCCCATCTCTCATACGACGGGCGGCCCCATCTCTCATACGACGGGCGGCCCCATCTCTCATACGACGGGCGGCCCCATCTCTCATACGACGGGCGGCCCCATCTCTCATACGACGGGCGGCCCCATCTCTCATACGACGGGCGGCCCCATCTCTCATACGACGGGCGGCCCCATCTCTCATACGACGGGCGGCCCATCTCTCATACGACGGGCGCCCATCTCTCATACGACGGGCGGCCCCATCTCTCATACGACGGGCGGCCCCATCTCTCATACGACGGGCGGCCCCATCTCTCATACGACGGGCGGCCCCATCTCTCATACGACGGGCGGCCCCATCTCTCATACGACGGGCGGCCCCATCTCTCATACGACGGGCGGCCCCATCTCTCATACGACGGGCGGCCCCATCTCTCATACGACGGGCGGCCCCATCTCTCATACGACGGGCGGCCCCATCTCTCATACGACGGGCGGCCCCATCTCTCTTGATATTATTTACCTGTGTATATATAATAACCAATCCATGAATACTTCGGATAAATGCATATGTGTGTTGTGTATATATGTACACTACTGTCCTTATAAATATATTGTGCTATCATATATGCCTGTAACATGGCTACATACACATGGGTAGATGGTCCAAGATGAATGTATGGGTATGTATACATATATAGTGTGGACGCCTGTGTGTACGATGGGAGTCTTACGGACTTTATTATCTGATCCCTGTGCAGGTGTTTATTTCTGTAGTATTATCTGATACCGACCTGCCCCGATATCTCTAATATCACATCAGTGAGGGATCATTTGGCGTTGGTGATAGTGGATCTATAACGGAGACATTCCCAGATGTGTGCAGGGGCTCCTATACCTCAGCACAATGAGTAACCGTTACACTCGCTGACATTGCACAATTCCATCGCTCGGTTTAATGAATGAAGACAATACAAAGAAACCGATAGAAATGTTCTGTTTATTATCAAATGTTCTACAAACATGAAATAAACCTTGTAATATATATAAAAAAAATACTGATTGAAAAAAAAATTAAAAACTGCTACAAAGCAGCATTACTAGAGCAGACGTACACAGCCCGTATACACCGCTGTATACACCTAGTACATAGACTGTATACACCGCTGTATACACCTAGTACATAGACTATGTACTAGGTGTATACAGGCCGTGTACAGTCTATGTACTAGGTGTATACAGGCCGTGTACAGTCTATGTACTAGGTGTATACAGGCCGTGTACAGACTGTACCGGCCTGTATACACCTAGTACATAGACTGTACACGGCCCGTATACACCTAGTACATAGACTGTACATGGCCTGTATACACCGCTGTATACACCTAGTACATAGACTGTGTACGCGGCCCGTATACACCTAGTACATAGACTGCACGCGGCCCGTATACACCTAGTACATAGACTGTACACACCCCGTATACACCGCTGTATTCACCTAGTACATAGACTGTACACACCCTGTACACACCTAGTACATAGACTGTACACACACCCTATACACCTAGTACATAGACTGTATACACCGCTGTATACACCTAGTACATAGACTGTACACACCCCGTATTCACCTAGTACATAGACTGTACACACCCCGTATTCACCTAGTACATAGACTGTACACACCCCGTATTCACCTAGTACATAGACTGTACACACCCCGTATTCACCTAGTACATAGACTGTACACACCCCGTATTCACCTAGTACATAGACTGTACACACCCCGTATTCACCTAGTACATAGACTGTACACACCCCGTATTCACCTAGTACATAGACTGTACACACCCCGTATTCACCTAGTACATAGACTGTACACACCCCGTATTCACCTAGTACATAGACTGTACACACCCCGTATTCACCTAGTACATAGACTGTACACGGCCCGTATATACCGCTGTATAGACCCAGTACACAGACTGTACTGGTCCTGGCAGTGTGCTCGGCTGTACTGTACTATGTTGTGTGATCTTGCATCACCCTGTGTACACACACTTAGCTGATCACCTCCCTCAGGGATCTATTAGTGATGTCTTCCCCTTGTTGGGTGCGTCCCCGGGGGCCGCTGATCTCTGCCTCACATTGTAGCTGCTGGGAGAAGAACTATTCAAGTCCTTGTTGGAGGAAGGGGGATGCCGGCCTCTGATTGGCTGCTGCCGGCCTCTGATTGGCTGCTGCTCGCTTCCTGTGTTGTGATTTCAAATCCCCCTGCAGCAGATCCTGCGCGGCCGCCTCTGACCGGAGCGGAAACTTTCCGAGTGCTTCCAGCATGACATGAGGAAGTTAGTGGGTGCAATGCTCTGCAGGCTTCCTGCTGTGCTGCAGCTGCTGTGTGCATAGCCTGCATGCTGTCTGCTGCGGTCCCCCTCGCCGCTCGGTTCCTGGAGTCTCGGTCCGGGTTCTCCAGGGTGTCGGGAGGTTCTAGAGCTGCAGGTGACAAGTCCCGGACTATAGTGACGTGTGGGGGAGGGGCAGTAATGACACGCTGAGACTTGTAGTTACAAGTAACCCCTACCTTTGTACAGCCGGCACCGCTTATCTCGCCCGTGTCCATGTAGAGGATTTGTGATCACATGATGGGCAGATGTCACTTCATACATGTGCGCCGTCTCCTCCCCACAGTCACACGTGACCGCGCAGAAGGTCAGCAAGGAGCGGCAGCTGGAGATGATGGACGGGCAGTACCGGCAGCTGGAGGGGCGGCTGGACGCCATGTTGTCTCGCATCGCCCAAGAGACCGAGGAGATCAAGGACCTGGAGCAGCAGCTCACCGAAGGTTTGTGGGAGGATAGGCGGCGTTCTCAGTGATGTCACCGCTGATCTCTAGTGATAGGCTGCATTCTCAGTGATGTCACCGCTGATCTCTAGTGATAGGCTGCATTCTCAGTGATGTCACCGCTGATCTCTAGTGAATGGATAGGTGGCATTCTCAGTGATGTCACTACTGATCTCTAGTGATGGATAGGCGGGATTCTCAGTGATGTCACCGCTGATCTCTAGTGATAGGCGGCATTCTCAGTGATGTCACTGCTGATCTCTAGTGATAGGCTGCATTCTCAGTGATGTCACCGCTGATCTCTAGTGATAGGCTGCATTCTCAGTGATGTCACCGCTGATCTCTAGTGATGGATAGGCGGCATTCTCAGTGAAGTCACCGCTGATCTCTAGTGATAGGCTGCATTCTCAGTGATGTCACCGCTGGTCTCTGGTGAATAGATAAGCGGCGTTCTCAGTGATGGCACCGCTGGTCTCTGGTGAATAGATAGGCGGCATTCTCAGTGATGGCACCGCTGATCTCTAGTGATGGATAGGCGGCATTCTCAGTGATGGCACCGCTGATCTCTAGTGATGGATAGGCGGCATTCTCGGTGATGTCACCGCTTATCTCTAATGATAGGCTGCATTCTCAGTGATGTCACCGCTGGTCTCTGGTGAATAGATAGGCGGCATTCTCAGTGATGTCACCGCTGATCTCTAGTGATGGATAGGCGGCATTCTCAGTGAAGTCACCGCTGATCTCTAGTGATAGGCTGCATTCTCAGTGATGTCACCGCTGGTCTCTGGTGAATAGATAGGCGGCATTCTCAGTGATGTCACCGCTGATCTCTAGTGATGGATAGGCGGCATTCTCAGTGAAGTCACCGCTGATCTCTAGTGATAGGCTGCATTCTCAGTGATGTCACCGCTGGTCTCTGGTGAATAGATAGGCGGCATTCTCAGTGATGGCACCGCTGGTCTCTGGTGAATAGATAAGCGGCGTGATGTGGATGTGAGCGGTATAACTCTCGTCTTTCTCCTGGTAGGTCAGATTGCTGCTAACGAGGCCCTGAAGAGGGATCTGGAGGGCATCATTTCGGGGCTGCAGGAGTACCTGGAGAGCGTGAAGGGCCAGGCGCGGCGGGCTGGTGACCAGTGCCGGGAGCTGCAGGCGGAGCGGGAGCTGCTGCTTCAGCGGCTGGAGGAGATGGAGGAGGAGCGGGAGCGGCTGGAGGCTGTGGCGCAGGAGGCTGACCTCATGAGGAAGGTATGGATCTCTGGCTAAGAACCCGTACTGACGTCTCACAGCTGAGGCTTTGTCACAGTGTGCACTCCAGACTGACACATTGTAACAATCAGACAGCTCTACACAAACCCTTCTACCCTGACCCCTACAGGACCCCCAGCAAGCAATGGGGTCTCTGTGTCCCCCCGCTCCGGGTACATGTCCCTGACCACCTCATCTACTCCCTCCTGGAGAGCCCCCTGGGGGTCACAGAGATGGCTGCACAGGGCACTTACCTGTCCCTGCAAACGTCATGTGAGGGGGGCCGCGCACAGAACATAGGTTGTGCACCCCTGGTCTACACTGACAGCTAGCAGAGGTTGTGATGCTGGAGGGCACTGGGGCAGCAGACGGGGTGCTCTTGTGACCTCAGGGACGGTGTATTGGGGTGACACATTTTGGGACCGTCGTAGTGACCTGCAGTTGGTGCTGACCGTGTCATTGCAGGAAATTGAAGAATTGGAGCGCGGTCTGCAGGAGCAGCAGGAAGTGAACGAGGCACTGCAGCAGACGCAGGGAGACCTCCGCACCCATGAGGCTCAGATGGAGGCCCAGAGCATGGCCGGCGAGGCTATGATCTCCCAGCTGCAGCAGGAGCTGGAGCAGCGGAAACAGCAGCAGCAAGTAAGCAGAGGAGGCTACGGGCGAGGCACAGAGGCACCGGGTGGCAGTGCCTCATCTGTGTCATCTCATTACAGGCCGAGAGTTCTGCATGGAAAGCCGAGCTGGAGCGAGAGCGCCGGGCCCTGGAGAACGCGCTGACCAAAGCCCATGTCCTACAGGAGCAGGACAAGGACCACAAAAAGCTTCTGGCCCAAGTCAGGCAGCTGCAGGTAAAGCACCTCACTGTCCTCCGCAGCGGGACCCCACCACCCTCCCTCTACAGGCTCGGAACAAGGGGTGTCACCGCTGACCTAGGTTACCTCCGGTGCCCTCACTGTCCTCCACAGCGGGACCCCAGGACCCATAACCCAACCACCCTCCCTCTACAGGCTCGAAACAGGGGGTGTCACCGCTGACCCAGGTTACCCCTGGTGCCCTCACTGTCCTCCACAGCCCCACAGCGGGACCCCAGGATCCATAACCCAACCACCCTCCTTCTGGTGCCCTCACGGTCCTCCACAGCCCCACAGCGGGACCCCAGGACCCATAACCCAACCACCCTCCCTCTACAGGCTCGGAACAGGGGGTGTCACCGCTGACCCAGGCTACCCCCGGTGCCTTCACTGTCCTCCACAGCCCCACAGCGGGACCCCATGATCCATAACCCAACCACCCTCCCTCTACAGGCTCGGAACAGGGGGTGTCACCGCTGACCCAGGCTACCCCCGGTGCCTTCACTGTCCTCCACAGCCCCACAGCGGGACCCCAGGATCCATAACCCAACCACCCTCCTTCTGGTGCCCTCACTGTCCTCCACAGCCCCACAGCGGGACCCCATGATCCATAACCCAACCACCCTCCCTCTACAGGCTCGGAACAGGGGGTGTCACCGCTGACCCAGGCTACCCCCGGTGCCCTCACTGTCCTCCACAGCCCCACAGCGGGACCCCAGGATCCATAACCCAACCACCCTCCTTCTGGTGCCCTCACGGTCCTCCACAGCCCCACAGCGGGACCCATAACCCAACCACCCTCCCTCTACAGGCTTGGAACAGGGGGTGTCACCGCTGACCCAGGTTACCCCCGGTGCCCTCACGGTCCTCCACAGCCCCACAGCGGGACCCCAGGACCCATAACCCAACCACCCTCCCTCTACAGGCTTGGAACAGGGGGTGTCACCGCTGACCCAGGTTACCCCCGGTGCCCTCACTGTCCTCCACAGCCCCACAGCGGGACCCCAGGACCCATAACCCAACCACCCTCCCTCTACAGGCTTGGAACAGGGGGTGTCACCGCTGACCTAGGTTACCCCCGGTGCCCTCACTGTCCTCCACAGCCCCACAGCGGGACCCCAGGATCCATAACCCAACCACCCTCCCTCTGGTGCCCTCACTGTCCTCCACAGCGGGACCCCAGGACCCATAACCCAACCACCCTCCCTCTACAGGCTTGGAACAGGGGGTGTCACCGCTGACCTAGGTTACCCCCGGTGCCCTCACTGTCCTCCACAGCCCCACAGCGGGACCCCATGATCCATAACCCAACCACCCTCCCTCTGGTGCCCTCACTGTCCTCCACAGCGGGACCCCATGATCCATAACCCAACCACCCTCCCTCTGGTGCCCTCACTGTCCTCCACAGCCCCACAGCGGGACCCCAGGACCCATAACCCAACCACCCTCCCTCTACAGGTTTGGAACAGGGGGTGTCACCGCTGACCCAGGTTACCCCCGGTGCCCTCACTGTCCTCCACAGCGGGACCCCAGGACCCATAACCCAACCACCCTCCCTCTACAGGCTCGAAACAGGGGGTGTCACCGCTGACCCAGGTTACCCCCGGTGCCCTCAATGTCCTCCACTGCCCCACAGCGGGAGCCCAGGACCCAAAACCCAACCACCCTCCCTCTGGTGCCCTCACTGCCCACTACAGGCTCGGAACAGGGGGTATCACCGCTGACCCAGGTTACCCCCGGTGCCCTCACTGTCCTCCACAGCCCCACAGCGGGAGCCCAGGACCCATAACCCAACCACCCTCCCTCTGGTGCCCTCACTGCCCTCTTCAGGCTCGGAACAGGGGATGTCACCGCTGACCCAGGTTACCCCCGGTGCCCTCACTGTCTTCCACGGTCCCAGAACAGGACCCCCTAGTGCCACCCTTGTTCTTCGCAGCCCCAGAGTGGGACCCCAGGGCCCCCCACCGCCTAGACGTGCCATCACTGTCCTCCACGGCCCCAGAACAGGACCCCCTAGTGCCACCCTTGTTCTTCGCAGCCCCAGAGTGGGACCCCAGGGCCCCCCACCGCCTAGACGTGCCATCACTGTCCTTCACGGCCCCAGAACAGGACCCCCAGTGCAATCACTGTCTGCAACACAGCAATGGCGTGGGACCCACATATAATCTTCATATAGGACGGAGTGCAGCTCTGGAGTATAATGCAGACTGGCACAATGATGCCCATCCTCAGCTGCGGTCAGACTCCTCTGCCGGATTCTGCCCGGGGAGAACAAAACCATCACATAAAAGCAATTCACTTTGCCCGATCCTTCTCTCCCGACATATGGGTGCTCCCCTTACACGTTAGATTGGCGTTGGGTCCCGACAATGCAATAATTGGGGCCACGTACTGACCGGGGTGGGGGCTGCGCCTGCTCTAGGGCACTGCTGCACCTTGGACATTTCCCTGATTTCTCCTCAGAAAGAGAACGAGTCCTTGAAGGCGCAGCTCAGTCATGCTGTCGACAACTTGGTGCCTCCAGAGCAGATCTCCGCCCGGGTGTCAGAGCTGAAGAGGAAACTGCACACGGGAGTGGGAGAAATCCGGTACGTTCATGTAATAGTGCGCAAGGGGTTAATTCGTACACAGCGGCCGCCCGACACCCACTAATCCCTGTGTATATGCTGGAACGGAGCAGGAAGTGCAGGGGCAGAATGGGTTAGAAATGTAAAAAAAACTTCTCCCGCCAGTCTCTGGACTTCCTGGTACCTTTCAAATCGGGAGGCATGATCGCTGACCTCAGCCGTCCCCAGAGCGGTCCTGTATACAGGGACCAGGAGGTCGGAGAATCAGGAGGCATCAAACCGTATGCCACCCCTGACCTCGGGACGGCGCGCTGCCCCTGACCTCGGGACGGCGCGCTGCCCCTGACCTCGGAACGGCGCGCTGCCCCTGACCTCGGGACGGCGCGCTGCCCCTGACCTCGGGACGGCGCGCTGCCCCTGACCTCGGGACGGCGCGCTGCCCCTGACCTCGGGACGGAGCGCTGCCCCTGACCTCGGGACGGCGCGCTGCCCCTGACCTCGGGACGGCGCGCTGCCCCTGACCTCGGGACGGCGCGCTGCCCCTGACCTCGGGACGGCGCGCTGCCCCTGACCTCGGGACGGCGCGCTGCCCCTGACCTCGGGACGGCGCGCTGCCCCTGACCTCGGGACGGCGCGCTGCCCCTGACCTCGTATGCATATTCCGTGTTGACCCTGTGTCTGATGTGCGCTGGTCCTGGAACCACATTTGCTTCTCTTTAGGTGCCTGGGTCCCTCTGATGTTCTGGGCCAGAACCTCGCAGAGCTGCAGCAGCAGATCAATCAGATCCTGGCCAAGTCAGAAGACGAGAAGAGCGAGGCGCAGGAGAGGCTGAGGCGGCTGCAGGAGGAGGTGACTGCACTGCAGGAGCGCGCACTCCAGGCTCCTGACGAGTATAAGAGGGCGTGCAATAAGGCGGCTGAGGCACGGGTGAGGACATTATGATGGTGGATATCAATGTTCCAGATGGGAATAACCCTTTAGGCCTCATGCACACAACTGTATGTATTTTGCGGTCCGCAAAAAATACGGATGACATTCGTGCGCATTCTGTATTTTGCGGAACGGAACAGCTGGCCCCTGATGGAACAGTCCTGTCCTTGTCCGTAATGCGGACAATAATAGGACATGTTCTATTTCTTTGCGGTACGGAAATATGGGCAAACGGAATTGGAATGCACACGGAGTAACTTCCGTATTTTTTGTATACAGTGGTGTTCGGCATACAGTCTGCAAAAAAAAAACGGAACAGACTCGGAAAGAAAATACGTTCGGGTGCATGAGCCCTTAATGAGTGAAGAATTTGAGAACATCTTGTCTTCTTCCCTGCAGATCCAACAAGAGAAGCGACAGAACGAGGCCAAAGTGCGTGAGCTGGAGCGGGAGGTGCGGCAGCTGAACGAGAAGCTGAAGACCATGGAGGAGATCCAAGGCCTGGCTGACCAGCAGCTGCTGGAGGCTGAGGAGGAGCGGGAGAGGCTGCTGGCAGAGCTGAATGACCTGGAGGCCGAGGTGAAGCGAACACACTGTATACAGCAGAGCATGCCCACGGTATCCTACGTACACTGCAGAGCATGCCCACGGTATCCTACGTACACTGCAGAGCGTGCCCACGGTATCCTACGTACACTGCAGAGCGTGCCCACAGTATCCTACGTACACTGCAGAGCGTGCCCACAGTATCCTACGTACACTGCAGAGCGTGCCCACAGTATCCTACGTACACTGCAGAGCGTGCCCACGGTATCCTACGTACACTGCAGAGCGTGCCCACGGTATCCTACGTACACTGCAGAGCGTGCCCACGGTATCCTACGTACACTGCAGAGCGTGCCCACGGTATCCTACGTACACTGCAGAGCGTGCCCACGGTATCCTACGTACACTGCAGAGCGTGCCCACGGTATCCTACGTACACTGCAGAGCGTGCCCACAGTATCCTACGTACACTGCAGAGCGTGCCCACACTATCCTACGTACACTGCAGAGCGTGCCCACGGTATCCTGCGTACACTGCAGAGCGTGCCCACGGTATCCTGCGTACACTGCAGAGCGTGCCCACGGTATCCTGCGTACACTGCAGAGCGTGCCCACGGTATCCTGCGTACACTGCAGAGCGTGCCCACGGTATCCTACGTACACTGCAGAGCGTGCCCACGGTATCCTACGTACACTGCAGAGCGTGCCCACGGTATCCTACGTACACTGCAGAGCGTGCCCACGGTATCCTACGTACACTGCAGAGCGTGCCCACGGTATCCTACGTACACTGCAGAGCGTGCCCACGGTATCCTGCGTACACTGCAGAGCGTGCCCACGGTATCCTGCGTACACTGCAGAGCGTGCCCACGGTATCCTGCGTGCACTGCAGAGCGTGCCCACGGTATCCTGCGTGCACTGCAGAGCGTGCCCACAGTATCCTGCGTGCACTGCAGAGCGTGCCCACAGTATCCTGCGTGCACTGCAGAGCGTGCCCACAGTATCCTGCGTGCACTGCAGAGCGTGCCCACAGTATCCTGCGTGCACTGCAGAGCGTGCCCACAGTATCCTGCGTGCACTGCAGAGCGTGCCCACAGTATCCTACGTACACTGCAGAGCGTGCCCACAGTATCCTGCGTACACTGCAGAGCGTGCCCACAGTATCCTGCGTACACTGCAGAGCGTGCCCACAGTATCCTGCGTACACTGCAGAGCGTGCCCACAGTATCCTGCGTGCACTGCAGAGCGTGCCCACAGTATCCTGCGTGCACTGCAGAGCGTGCCCACAGTATCCTGCGTGCACTGCAGAGCGTGCCCACAGTATCCTGCGTGCACTGCAGAGCGTGCCCACAGTATCCTGCGTGCACTGCAGAGCGTGCCCACGTTATCCTGCGTGCACTGCAGAGCGTGCCCACGTTATCCTGCGTGCACTGCAGAGCGTGCCCACGTTATCCTGCGTGCACTGCAGAGCGTGCCCACAGTATCCTGCGTGCACTGCAGAGCGTGCCCACAGTATCCTACGTACACTGCAGAGCGTGCCCACAGTATCCTGCGGGCACTGCAGAGCGTGCCCACGTTATCCTGCGGGCACTGCAGAGCGTGCCCACGTTATCCTGCGGGCACTGCAGAGCCCGCGCTGTCCCCGCGCACACAGCAGAGCGTGCCTGCGCTGTCCCCGCGCACACAGCAGAGCGTGCCTGCGCTGTCCCCGCGCACACAGCAGAGCGTGCCCGCGCTGTCCCCGCGCACACAGCAGAGCGTGCCTGCGCTGTCCCCGCGCACACAGCAGAGCGTGCCCGCGCTGTCCCCGCGCACACAGCAGAGCGTGCCTCCCCTGTGCTGACATCTTCTGCTTTCTAGAAGAAGATGGAGGATTCCCGAGCGCAGGACGAGCTGTCTGGACTGGACCATGAGCTGAAGCAACTGAAGAGGGCTGTGGCCATGTCCGACAAGATGGCCGCCTCAGAACTGACCAGCACCAAAGACCAGTTGCGATCCCTGCAAGGCACAGTCCTCCAGATCAACCAAGAGCGGGCCAAGGTATGATGGATACTGATAAAACACTGAGGGGCCACAGCAGACTGCCTGGGGCCCCATGAAAGCTATTAGGGGGGGTTTCCGTTAATAAAATATTGATGACCTATCCTCAAGCTAGGTTATCTGTACCAGAGTGGTGGAGATCCAGCTTCTGGCACCACCACTGATCAGATGCCTGAAGAAGCTGCGGTGAATCGGTGAGCACTGCAGCCCCCTCACAGCGCCGTCCATTATATAGTGGCTGTGCTTGGTATTGCAGCTTTGAATCATTCAAAGGACATGTGACC